>NC_043015.1:32612704-32640204 GCF_006345805.1 Octopus sinensis
CCCGAGGCACGAAATCTTAAGTGCTTTGCCCAGAGATGCAACGCAATGGCTACAAAAAGACATGAACTTGTGACATGGTTGGGTCAGAGGGCATGACTCCCTCTCATCTTGTCTAAACCACAGTTATATAGGATTAGCTACAAGGAATCATCATTGTCAGGGGGGTGGGGTGGCAGGAGAAGAAAGAGGAAGGATAGGAATGAATAATAAAACACAGAATAAAGAAAACCGTATATTACTGGTATTTAAATTATTGAATCCTTTCGGGGTGGGAGTGAGAATTGCAATCTGAGAGAAACAAGCAGGATTTGAACTCAAAACGCCGAAATGCTTCTGTAGATACATTGAATACGATATTTTTGTCCTTTTTTCGAAGGGCTCCCAAATCGAGGAAGTAAATTACATGGGCGACAATTCTGACCCTGGTTATGAAACCAGTCTTTTGTTGAATGTAGAAGAAATTAAATTAAATTAATATTTTCTAATTTTGGCACAAGGCCGGCAATTTAAAGTGATGAGGCAAATCCATTACACACCGATCCAATTCTTCATAGCTACTTTAGCTTAACGATCCCTAAAAGATTAAAGACGAAATTGATCCCGGAGGGGACTGAACTCAGACAGCGAAAATCATACGGAGATTTTATAGGGTTGCTTACAAATGTTTGTTTCTACCGACCCTACCACACGGTTCCTATTTTCCCCGTTAAGAGGACAGTGCTGTTTCTGAGTTGAATATCTTGTCTATAGAAAATCACGCAAAGCAGTTGACAGGAAACGAACCACCAAACTCTTGGTATGATATCCGGTACCCTATCCACTCGGACTTCCGGACTCCAAAGGAAAGAAATTAAGAGTTTCATAATTAGTCAGAAGGTCATAGGACAAACAGAGATAAGCGCCCTGCTTAAGGACATAATCCTTACTCTGCAGCGGGACACAAATTCATGTTAGATTACAATCGCAATACTATAATCACTTAACAGTTGTACTTCATTAACCCTTCACCCCACTAATTACAACTAATTACAACAATTTACGATAGTTCTTACCTTGTTTCATATAGAGTAAGTGCGACAGTGTATTTCCCATTGATATCAATATTTCGCATAAAAGAAGGCGGCGAACTGGCAGAATTGTTAGTATGCCGGTCAAAATGTTAGCAGTATTTTGTCTGTCAAGGCAGCGAGCTGGCAGAACCGTTAGCACGCCGGGCGAAATGCTTAGCGGTATTTCGTCTGCTGCTACGTTCTGAGTTCAAATTCCGCCGTGGTCGACTTTGCCTTTCATCCTTTCGGGGGTCGATAAATTAAGTTCCAGTTACGCACTGGGGTCGATGTGATCGACTTAATCCGTTTGTCTGTCCTTGTTTGTCCTCTCTGTGTTTAGCCGCTTGTGGGTAGAAAAGAAATAGGTATTTTGTCTGTCTTTTTATTCTGAGTTTCAATTCCGTCGAGTTCGATTTTTCCTTTCATCCTTTCGGGCTTTATAAAATAAGAACCAGTTGAATACCCCCAACCCCCATCCAAACTTGCTGGCCTTGTGCCAACATTTGAAATCAATATTTCGCAAGAAAGAAGGCGACGAGCTGGCAAAATTAGCATACCGGAAAAAAGAATGCTTAGCGGCATTTCGTCCGTCTTTACGTTCTGAGTTTCAATTCCGTCGAGGTCGATTTTTCTTTTCATCCTTTCAGGATCGATAAAATAAGTACCAGTTGAATACTGGGGGTCGATGTAATCGACTTACCCACTCCCCAAAAATTGCTGGCCTTGTGCCAAAATTTGAAATCAATATTTTACAAGAAAACTGGTCATACTATGGAAAATTGTATTGTAAATATTTCCTGTTATCGTTAACCGGTAGGCGAAGAGGTACAATAAGTAGAACACCTCATTGTATTTAATAACGACCATTCAAATGCCGGTTTCGAATCCCACGAAAGCAAATAAATCTTTTCTCACAACATAGACAAATACAGTTATATCAATACAATAACATAATTTTTATATAAATAGATATATATATATATTATATATATAATATATATATATATATATAATATATAGATAATAGATAGATAGATAGATAGATTTATAATAGTATTTTATACTATTATAAATCTCTATATATGATTCACCTTAAAACGTCTATATTAAATGCTGGGCATTGATAAAATCTGAAACGGTTTTATCCTTTATATATATATACATACATAAATAAATATACATATATGTATACATATAACTATACAATATATATTTATATTTATACATATATATATATATAGTATAATATAATATAATATAATATATATATGCATATATGTATGTGCGTGTGTGTATATATATGTATATATATGTATATTATATATATATGTGGGTATATATATATATATATATATATATATATATATATATATATATATAGTATATTATAGTGTATTGTATGCTGCATAATGGTTATTAAGTAGATATGATTTAAGTAGCAAAGTGAATTGTCGGTGAGAACTCGCTTTTAGAATTCTCTTTCATCTAACACATAATATAAGTATCTACATATATTGTTTTATATCAAAAAAAAAAACGTTCAAAACATGAGGTAAGCAACGACATCCACAACTACACTAGCAACAATAATATTAATAATAAACCTTAACACGTCAGGTACCCTCTGTGGAATCATCGATTAATGTACATTAATCCATCAATAAATATGGGTGTGAATGTTTGTGTATATATATATATAGAGAGATAGATAGATATGTACATATATATGTATATATATATGTAAATATATATGTATATATATATGTGTATATATATGTATATATATATATATATATATATATATGTATGTACAGAGAGAAAGAGAGATTGAGAAAGTGAGAGTTTTGTATGTATATACACACAAAGGTAACATAATACATCATAAGAAAGGTAATGACAGAGGAATAAGAGGAATATCATATAAAGTTTATTAGCTTACAGCTGTTTCCACCATGCGATGCTGTGGACTCATAGCTGGCATAATATATATATATATACATGTATGTATATATGTGTATGTATATATGTATGTATGCATGCATGTCTGTATGAATGTATGTATGTATGTATGTATGTATGTATGTATGTATGTATGTATGTATGTATGTATGTATGTATGTATGTATGCTTGTATGTATATATAATCAAAATAAGCAATAAGGATATCCAGAGGTAATGCAGTACGCTCGTTTCAAGCAACTCCATTTAATTGAACAATGCAATCATTACATCAATTTAAAATGCAGAGCAATCCTCAGCTGCATAAAGACAAATAATTTAATAAAATTAAAACAGATTGACACGTTAGTATAATTTTTTTATCTAAAATCTCCAAGAATGTAAGGATATAGACAAAGAACATGCTGTCTTCACTTCAGCTTAGAAGCTACAAAGGTATCAGGAAGAAAGACTCGTTACAATTTTGCTTGTCACTGTTTTAAGGCGTCAGCTTTTATTTAAAGACTAGTTTATCAAATCTTTGTATATCTAAAGTCAAAATGACAAGGAGCAGTGCCTGTTAGGTGGTGTAGATTAGGATTATATCGGTAAAGTGTACTGAAAAAATTTTCTGAGAGGTAAGGAGAAGAGTTTCGGAAACTTCACAGGAATCGGTTTTGTTTCTTCATAACTTGCAGTAAATTAGGTATTTTTTAATGAAATATTCTACAAATACATCTCAGATGGCGTAGATCCCAATTGGAATTTAATATGGTAAAAGAAATGGTATACACGCCCACACACATACTGACACATCGTATTCTTTTCAAAATTTCTAGTCTTGTTTTGTAGACATATTTGTGATATGTGTCAGTATGTGTGCGCGCCCACCAATTTGTTTTCTACATTAATTGCTTATGTAATCGTAATCTACAGCACCTGAAAGGTATTTATAGAGAATTTCATTTTAAAATATCCATATTTTTCCGGAAATTATAAGGAAACGCTAATTCGCGTGAATTTTCTGAAATTCCTCTCTCCATCCAGTCGAAAAGTGTTTTTTAAATAAATTCCGATATAATCGCAATTTATAACATCTAAAGCCTTTATGTGGAAAATTTCATTAATAATACCCATTTTCTAGACAGTTGTGATAAAACAGAGTTGTTGGTGCACACATTTGTAGTTATGATTTGTGCAAAGTACCATATAAAGAGGAAAATTCAAAATGAAAACGAAAAAGAAATGTCTGTTCTATTTGGATTTCATGTAATTCACATTCGATTGTGAGTAGGCCCCTACGTCTATGGGTACATAAAGGGAGACATTCAGTGCGCTCATTTAATATTTTGTCCTGATGTGTCAAGCTCAATAACTTTTCTAGATTGTAAAGACTGCAAAATGCTTTTGATTGCTTTATTTGTTTGGATTTTTACAAAAAGCCACCCCTCAAAATGGTATGGGGGTATATTCGTAATTTGAAAAAAAAAATACATATTTGTGGTTAAGAAATTTAGGATTGTAGATTGTGAGACTACAACAAATATGTACTACGTAGATGTGTGTGCGTGTGTGCGTGTATGACGTATAATAAACACACGAACGCACACACACACACACACACACACAGTGTTGTATATGTGCACATACCTGTTTATACGTGTTCGTATATGAATGCGTGTGCATGCAAATCTTTGTGAAGATGTGTGAGGATAGCCTGTCAACATGTTTCATTCTGTCTCTCTATGTGTGTGTGCTTGTATATGTGTTTGTGTGTATATATATATAATTTTAAATTAATAATAGAATGGTAAAATTTATTAATTAAATTAATTAATTAATCAATTTATTAATAATTTTACCAAGTAAATCGGTACGCTAAAATAACCTTTATAGGTAAGATTATCCACATAATTAGAGAAGCAGAAAAGGAATTTAACTCCTATTTCAAATTTCGGTATGTGGTGAAGCAGTTAATAGCAGAACCCTAATTATAATTATGTATATATATATATATATATATATATATATATATATACATACATATACATGCACACACATACATATGAATCTATGTAAGTATGTAGGTATGTATGTGCATATATTCTGTACCTCTGTTGGCATTTGTCTTTGTGAATGTGTGTGTCTGTGTATGTGTACGTGTCTGTGAGTGTCTCTATGTGCATATGTGAGTGTATGGATGCGGTTGTGCTTCTCTGTGTTTGCGGGTTCCATGTCTTGTGTATATAATTATGCCTTCTCGAATATAAGCGACTACCAGTAAATATGCTGCGTACGTATACGTGTGTGCATATGATTGCATATACACACCATTGAGTGAGTGCGTGTGTCTATATTGTGTATGTATACAGGAGTATATTGTGTATAGATGTGTGTATGTGCTCACTAGTCATGTTTCGTTTCATAACATTATGTAAGGCCACCGGCTTCCACGACACAACTCTTCTCAATGCTATCCTTTATGTATTGAAAAACGGTGACCATCCATCCGGAAGAAAGCTGCAGTTGTGTTGCTGTTCGGACCCTGATTCTTTTATTATTCAGTATGTATCTTATTTTCTGTACGTGTGTTAGCAAAGTTTCTGTGACAGAGAGGTATATAGATATATAGATAGATATATGAATAAATGAATAGTTACTTAGATACATGGTTCCGGGTTCAGTCCCACTGCGTGGCACCTTGGGGAAGTGTCTTTTACTATGGCCCCGTCCGACCAAAACCCTATGAATGATTCGGTAGAAGCGAACTGAAGAAGCCTATATACATGCATACATACATATATACATATATATATATATATATATATATATATATATATATATATATATATAAAAACTTTGTATATATGTCTTTATGTCTGTTCCCCACCATCACAGCTTGACAACCGGTGTTAGTGTGTTTACGTTTCCGTTACTTAGGCTTAAAAAAATCCCTGAGGTCGATTTCTTCGACTAAAACCCGTCAAAATGGTGCTCCAGCATGGCAGCTGTTAAATGACTGAAACCAGTAAAAGAATAAAAGAATGCATATATGCATATGAAGAGGTAGATAGATAGGTACAGAGAGAGATTGAGAGAGAGAGAGAGAGAAAGAGAGAGAGAAAGAGAGAGAAAGAGAGAGATGCACACTCAATCACTAACAACACAGGGACACGAACAGACACACACAAAAGATACAAACACACACTCTAACTGACACTCAACACGCTTACGTGAAAGTGTGAGCGTGCGTCCGCCATTTCATTTGTATGCGCGCGCGACTGTGTATTTGAAGCCATCTCTGAAGTTAATCGGAATGTAAAGCGTTTAGTAAAAGCGAAGGTCCCTAATAAATATGAATTGTATTAAAGCGGGTGGAAGGGTGGTACAAATGAAGTAATGTTCGCTTCACTGACCACACCTTTGTAATTATCACCCTCGGGTACCCTACACCCTTCAACAACTCTTCAATTAAGAAGTATTTTTTTTCTTTATTTCTGGATTTAAAAAAGAAAAGCCCTGTTCAGTGTTCTCCATTTTCTTGTGACACTCATTCTCTCTCTACTTTTTCCACCTCTTTGCTCTCTCTTTCTCTATCTATCTATCTATCTATCTATCTATCTATCTATCTATCTATCTATCTATCTATCTATCTATCTATCTGTCTATCTATCTGTCTGTCTGTCTGTCTGTCTGTCTGTCTGTCTGTCTGTGTATGTGTGGATGGATGGGTGTGTGTAGTTATATTGTTGAGTGTGACCTTTATTTTAAGAGAGAAGGGCATAAGTTTTGACCCGTTCGCTTGCCATATTTGCAGACTGAGCCACATGTAGGTATTTGCTCCGTTGCTCGTCGTCTTAATTTTTGTTATTAACGTTGTTGTTGTGAATACAGTTGTTGTTATCGTTGCTGTTGTAAATGATGCTCATAATGTTGAAGACGAGAACGATAATGAAGATTATTGTAGTTGTTGTTGAAGTTGTCTTCCAGCAATTTTCCCTGTTTTTGTATGATTTCTTTAAAATCTATCAAAATATTCCCCCAAACTGTCACTTTTAACAAACGCCGAACAAACTCTTTTAAATAGTGATAGCAATTGTTTCTTTCATAATGTAGTTTGTATTGTCGCTTTGGGAGCTATTTGTGTGTGTGTGTAATGTGTATTTTGTGTATGTGTATGTGGGTATTTATTTGTGTGTGAGTACGTGTGTTTGTGTGTGTGCGTGTGTGTTTACAGAATACCATTTTCTGCGATTGTGGCTCTGTATATATAAACGTGTGTGTGCGTGCATACTCATATATATATACAATGTGTGTGTGTGTGGTGTGTATGTGATATCTATCAATCCATATATATATATTTATGTATATATATATATATAAATATATATATATATATGTATATATTAATAATAAATCAATATATATGTATCCATATATATAATATATATATATATATATATATATATATATATATATACATATTATATATATATTATATATCATATATGTATCCATATATATATATATATATATAATATATATATATCATATTGTATTATATTATATACACAAAACACACACCAACAAACACTCTCACAAACACACGTGTATTCATGTATCTATCTTTTTCTACGAATACTTTTTTCTTGTAGGTGTCACTGAATATATTTATCTATGCTTAATCACACACAAACATGCACCACACACACACGCATACACACACACATACACAAACACACGCACACAGACACACACGCAAACATACGTACACAAACACATTCACATACCTCACAAACGTATCGTACAACACGTGCGCACGTCGGCACCTTTAGGCCATACAAAGCCACAGAAACATGCACGAGCAATCACGGGATCTCCAAGAAGCGTAACTCCGTAGACACACACATATGCACACATACACAGCTATATAATAAGTCCCGTCACCACCACCACCACCACCACCACCTGCCACCACCACCACCGCCGCCGCCGCCGCCGCCACCACCACCACACACTCACACACATATACTCACAAGCGCATTCGCCGCCATTAATGTTCATACACATATAGTAACGGTCGCTAATTCCTCCAAATTTCAACACACCACATCATATTACCCAACAGTGCACTGTTCCTACATATTATTGTTGATGCACAAAAAGATGTGCAATTGTACATATATAAATTTTTATACATAAACACATGCACACAAGCATTCGAGCAGATGTGAACACACAGATTATACTCAGACCGTTCCACACCTCCGCTGACGCCAACGATCATAGTCATACAGCTGCACACATATACGAGTATACGAGTATACATAGAGAAGCAGATATCCACTTATACATGCCCACGCGTCTCCAAACTCAAACTTAAAACCAGACACAAGAATGCACGTATGAGTGTATGCGCACGCACACACCACACACACATACACACAGACGCTCTCACACACACACACACTCTGTCTCTCTCTCTCTCTCTCACACACACACATACACACAATATATATATAACATATTATATGTATATATATATATAGATTAAACATGTATATGTTATATATATATATATATATATAATATATATATATATATTATATAATATATATATAACATATACATGTTTAAATGTATATATATTTATTGCATATATACAGATATATATATACACACACATTTATATACCATATATATGTATATATATATATATTTATATATAACATATATATTTATATACACATATAGATGTACATATATCTATATATCTATCTGTCTTATATATATATATATATATATATATATATATATAATATACATATGTAAAGACACAGGCATATACATGTGGTGTATGTGATACATTGTTATACATGATATATATATATATATATATATATATATATATATATATGTGTGTGTGTGTGTGTGTGCGTGCGTCTATATAGACGTAACCACCTTCTGTGCAGAAATACACATATGTGAATAAGTAATAAAAATATTTAAAGAATAAGTAAAACCGAAATTTCAAAAGTTTTTCCCTTCAGCAATATCGTTTGACTCTCTCCTCATTCTTCCTGTCTGAACTCTTTTTTCGATTATTTTTTTCCGAATAACTTTTTGACGAATCATTTGTGAAACCGGAAACGTCTGACTTCCTTATTGTTTTACACCAGCTGTCACGTGGATAAATCGTTTAGCAGAATTGGCGTTGAATGATGCTCTCACCTCGGAACATACGCAAACACATAGTTTGTGACAATGGTGTCACGTGGATGAATAAATTACCGACCTTCTTATCACTGATGTTGCTAATGTGGTTGTTACTTACATGTAGAGAGAACATTTAAATTCTTCTTCTTCTTTCTTCTTCTTCTTCTTCTTCTTCTTCTTCTTCTTCTTCTTCTTCTTCTTCTTCTTCTTCTTCTTCTTCTTCTTCTTCTTCTTCTTCCAAACAGTGTATCACACATAGCATCAAATGGATAAATAGTTTATAATAGAGAAATGCCTTGGGAGTGGATTGGTAGACGGAAACTGAAAGAATCCCGTCGTATATATATATATGTATGTATATGTTTGTGAGTTTGTGTTTGTGCCTCCTACATCGCTTGACAACTGATGCTGGTGTGTTTACGTCCCCGTCACTAAGCGGTTCGGCAAGAGAGACCGATAGAATAAGTACTAGGCTTACAAAGAATAAGTCCTGGGGTCGATTTGCTCAACTAAAGACGGTGCTCCAGCATGGCCGTTGTCAAATGACTGAAACAAATCGCTTTTCAACCACAACCCTTTTTTGAGCTGATATCAGCAGCCACGTCTCTCTTCTTTGATGGTTTTCTTCAGCTGCCAGGGTTTCTGATCAATTTTCTGTAGGAGATAGCACACCGACACAACAGAAAATCTGCGGCAACCGACTTCTATAAAGAATTATGCCACGTGACTTCCCTTGACAAGTGCTTCGTTGACCATATCCTATTTGTTCCTCTTTAGCAGGCGGGAAATGTCTTATTTGTCCTTCAAAGACACTGTGGGTGCAACAACGATAATTGTTTTTGCACATTGAATTATCATGAACGTGTCTGGTTGGAGTGATGTAACCGCTACCTCCACAAGGAATACGAATAAAAACTTCAGGTAAGTGTGATATCATTCAAGATCCGAATTGAGAGTGATAAGGGCGTGGGGGATAGATTGAGCTACGGGATTTGATCTCTAGGATGAGTTCAAAGCCCGCTGAGGATAATTTGTCCGTCATCTTTTCAACGACTTCCACTTCTATGTTTTGGTCGATATTACAGATGTACATCCACAGTCCTATGACACACGGAGTTTATCACGATAAGGTGTATGTTTTCATGTTATATTACTAGGCATACATGCATACATATATGTATGTGCGCATGTTTGTATCTATGTATGTGTGTGCGTATATATATATATATATATATATATATTATATTTATAATATGCATATATATATATATATTTATAATATACATACGCACATAGATATACATTTATATATGTATATTTATAGATCGATGGATAGATAGGGATAATATATATATATATATATATACATACACATATATATATATGTATATATATATATGTATATATATAGAAGATCCTTCTATATAATAAATTAATTTTACTCTGCTATGTATTGAGTACCTTATTTACTGTGGTTAACCCCGAATCAACCCGGGACCTACATATATATATATATATACGGAAGCATTCATACAGGTATACATGTGAATGTATACGCATATATATATATATATATAAATGTGTGCGTGTGTGTGTGTGTGTGCAGTAATAAAACATAAAACAGATGGGTAATACGGATATTGCTACACGCCATTCTGAAGCTGATTAATTATTAACAGATTGTGTCATACAATTTGGTAATAATCCTTTCTACTATAGGCACAAGGCTTGAAACTTTCTCTGTATGTACGTATGTATGTATGTCCGTACCTACGAATGTATGTATGTATGTGTATATAGAGTTTTTTCGTAAACTCTCCACATGTGTATATACATGTATATATATGTATATCTATATATATATATACATATATATATGCTTGTACATGTACATATAGATATGCACACATATACATATATACATATGCATATATATATATATATATATATATATATATATATATATGAGGGGTGAGAGGAGAAAAGAGAAAGAGAGGTAAGAGAATGAGAGAGAATAACTGACAGACATAGGTATGTGTGTACCTGTTCGCTCACGTACCCGCATTAGTGACTATGATTGATTGAGACAAAGTAGATGTGACGCCTTGATTAAAATATATAAACTACTCGGGTAGATCGGTTATTGATAACTGACAGGTGTCTGTAGAGCATTTCTATGATTTCCATGACGTCATTTTTCACTTCCTCATTTTATTACATATATTTACAAAAATCCTCTGTCCGTCCATCTGTGTATGTGTGTGTGTATGTGTGTGTGTGTGTGTGTGTACGTATTCATACGAAATTATCTATCTATATATGTATATATTAAACATCCAAACACACACACAATCACACACACAATATATATATATATATATACTTTATATATATATGTGTGTGTTTATATATATATATACATATATATATATATATATATATATATAGAGAGAGAGAGAGAGAGAGAGAGATGAGGCTAGATAGATAGATAGATAGATTGACAGACAGACAGATAGATAGATAGATAGATAGATAGATAGATAGATAGATAGATAGATAGATAGATAGATAGATATATAGATAGATAGATAGATAGATAGATAGATAGATAGATAGATAGATAGATACTCTGTCTCTCTATTTCTAAAATAAAACAAAATTTTTGCCGTCATTTTAACACTCACATTCTCATTATCTGTCCTTAAAACTTCCCCCAAATCTCCCATCTGATTTTCTTTTCTTCGTTTTTGTTTGAATCTTTTTATATCTTCTCTTGTTTCTTTATTTCATTCACTTCTCTTACTTTCTTTCTATTCTTTTCTCCCGCCTACCTATCTGTCTTCCTTTCATCTTTCTTCTCTCTTTCATTACCTCACTCTTTCTCTATCTCACGTGGCTAAACTTTGAATTCCACTTTCACTTTTAATTTCAACAAAATATATTGGTCACGCCCACTCTTACATCACCAACTCATTTTCTACTCCTATCTCTACACATTTCCTTACTACTTCTGTCTTTCATCTCACTCTCTTATGCACGCCCACCCATTTATAACTTACAAACTCGGCTTGGTGCCTCTGTCTCTACTATTGCCAAAATTCTTCAAGATTCAGTTTCAATATAAGATTTTGCTGTAGAGTAATTCAGTTGGTTACGTGACGAATTCTATAATCACGAGAAGGCATCATGGTGTGGAATAGTGTCTTGTCTGCTGGTTTCTTTTATTTGCTTTTATGTTCTTCGTGTCTCACTATCCTTTCTATTTATTGTGCTAATATCTTGTATGTTTAAGGTAACCCAGTGGTATATAGACCTCAATGAAATGGACCGGGATCGACAGTATTATGAATATTCTATTGACGAATTTGGTCAATGACAGAATCGTCAGTGAAATCAAACAATGGACAAGAGGTTCCATGGTACTGAAACCAGCATTACAGAAAAAAAAATCAACAACAACGCCATACCATAAAATAGTAACAGCAGCAAATGTAACAATAATTGCAGTAACAACTATTACATCAACAGCATCAACAACATCAGCAATGGATGAGCCTTATAGTTAAAAAAAAACCCCAGCCAAAACAACAATAACGGTAGTAATAAAAACAGCAACGTTCAAATATTATCTCCAAGAATTTCACTAAGAACAACGCCATCTACAAATGGATTAAAGATATCCGCATTAACTATAATAGCAAAAGATACTACAACAACAGGGACAATACGTCTACTCAAGTCATCTTTTCTAGGTGGGGGCCATGTCGGGGATTTTCTTCTCTTCACTTTATCATGTCATAAAGGTTTTTGCTGTTCACAGGTTTTGCTGCTAGATCTGATTAATTCCATTTCTATCACTCATTTCAACCTTTGTTACATATTTTTTGCCTTTACTCTTTTACTCTTTTACTTGTTTCACTCATTTGACTGCGGCCATGCTGGAGCACCGCCTTTAGTCGAGCAAATCGACCCCGGGACTTATTCTTTGTAAACCCAGTACTTATTCTATCGGTGTCTTTTGTCGAACCGCTAAGTGACGGGGACGTAAACACACCAGCATCGGTTGTCAAGCAATGCTAGGGGGACAAACACAGACACACAAACACACACATACATATACATATATATAGATATATACGACAGGATTCTTTTAGTTTCCGTCTACCAAATCCACTCACAAGGCATTGGTCGGCCCTGGGCTATAGCAGAAGACACTTGCCCAAGGTGCCACGCAGTGGGACTGAACCCGGAACCATGTGGTTGGTAAACAAGCTACTTACCACACAGCCCTTGAAGACATCCTTTTGTTTTCTTTTGTTTTGTTTGTATTTCATGGCAATTAGTATAAGTTTCTCCTTATCCTTCAGTAGACAACGATGTAGTCTTACGGAGGACATTTTCTAAGAGTTTTCCAGCTACATGAGTTCCACTCCCTTGTGTTCGTGAAAAACTCTAATATTTCTTTATAAGATTCGGCGCGATATATTTTGAAAGTGGTCATTATTTTCTTTCTATTGTTTTTAAATCAGACAAAACATTTAGAAACATTTAGCTTGTTCATTTGATATCTGATTTAAAATACTGTAACTATAAATTATTTTGGGTCAAATAAAGTACAGGTAAGAAGTAACTTATTTTTTGCATTTGATCCCGTTTTAAGTACACATCTAATGCTTCTGTAATTTTCCTTCTTAATCTAAACTTTAATTTACTTTTTGCACACAGTCTGATTCATCGATTACGTGAGAGGGTTTGTCTGTCTTTAGTCTAATTATAATTTTCCGGGGAGGAGACTAGTCAATTATATCGACCGTAGTGTTCAACTGGTAGTTATTTCAACGATTCCGAAAAGATGAAAGACAAAGTCGACTTCGGTGACATTGGAACACGGAATGTAAAGATGGACGAAATACTGTTAAGCATTTTGTCCGGTGTGCTTACGATTCTACCAGCTTATCGTCTTACAATAATAATAAGGATAATATTAATAATAATTATCATAATAATAATAATAGTGTCCATTAAAGAAGTTGAGACGTTATTTAAGTACAAAGACCTAGAAATAGAATTGACCAAGATGTGGGGATTGAAAAGTAGAACAGCACCAGTGGGGATTGGAGCGTTAGGGCTAATTAAAAAGGGCCTTGATAAGCAGCTCAACAAACTCCCTTGCAGAGTTAACGTGGGAGAACTTCAGAAAATAGTGTTGATAGGTTCTGCACACATTTTACGCCGTGTACTCTCCATGAGATGAAGACACGATGTGACTCTAGGGTCAGAGATGACCCCGATTCAGCAGAAGACAACGGACCATATTTTATTTAAAAATGAATAAATAAGTAAATAAATAAATAAATAATAATTTATTGACCCCGAAAGGATGAAGTGCAAATCGACCTCGGCGGAATTTGAACTCAGAACGTAGCAACAGACGAAATACAGCTAAGCATTTCGCCGGGCATGCTGATTCTGCCAGCTCGCCGCCTTAAACGACTAAAGATTCACAAATAGCACTGGGGCCAGTACAAAACAATACAATGTGGGGTTGCATAAAAGGAAACATGTAAACAGTGAAAAAGATAAAATTCTCCAAAGGAGGGCTGTTCGAGGAAACCACGAAAAACCGCAACGGTTTCCTGAGATTAATTATTCAAACCCCAAAGAATCCCTCTCAACACATGGCTATGATGCTCCACCACTACTTCTGCTCGTGATGAGAGATGCACACATCGTCAGCCACTAAGGGACACGCTCAAATCGTTAAGGTCAAACAACTGACAAGCAAATCTGTGGTATTGAGCAGAATATTTACTGTAGCCCGTCTTTTATACCAAGACAAAACAATGTACATGATAACACTTCCCAATCAGTTAAGATCAGAAGCCATGAGAGCCACTGCCTGGTACTGCATCAGGGCATTTATTATTATTATTATTATTATTCAGTAGTTTTATTTTTAAGCGTGCTTTCACTTCACTACCGAGCGCAGCTCTGTGTGCCTTGGGTATGTGCTGTGATTTGTTGTGATGCTCTGATGGTTATTGTATGGAAAGTGTTCTGCGTAGGATGTGTGCAGTGCCTAGTTGTGCAATTTTCTGTATGTTATATGTGCTTGTAAATCCTGGTGTTTTTGTTATGTATTTGTCTGAATATTTTTTTATCATGCCTAATGCACCTACTATGATAGGAATTGTTTCTGTTTTCAGATTCCACATTCTAGTTACCTCTATTTCCAGGTCTTTGTATTTTGAGAGTTTCTCCATTTCTTCTTCTTCTTCTTCTTCTTTCTTCTTCTTCTTCTTTCTTCTTCTTCTTCTTATTAGTCTTCTTCTTCTTCTTCTTCTTCTTTTCTTCTTCTTCTTCTCTTCTTCTTCTTCTTCTTCTTCTTCTTCTTCTTCTTCTTCTTCTTCTTCTTCTTCTTCTTCTTTCTTCTTCTTCTTCTTCTTCTTTCTTCTTCTTCTTCTTATTATTATTATTATTATTATTATATTATTATTATTATTGAGTGAGAGAGCAGTGCATACCATCAAAGTGACACTGGTGTAAAATATACGAAGCCCAGTATACCCATCATGACCACCTGTCTTATAAGGGTACACCAGGCACATGCATCACAACCATATGTGCACGACATGGTGATCTCACATCAAGATAAACAGCGCATGACCTTGCAGGTGTGGCCTAAGTTAGAACTTTCTTCTGGTCGAGTAGCCCATCCCGCTCAAAAGGTCCATGAATAAGGATTGTTTAAGGATATTATTATTATTATCATTATTATTATTATTATTATTATTATTATTATTATTATTGATTGTTGTTGTTGTTGTTGTTATTATTATTATTATTATCATTATTAAATTTCGCCCATTTACACAGAAATAAGCAATCCCTAATAACAAATGAAGCAGTTACTTTAAAACACGAACGCTGCCTTAAAACCCTACGTTTATTACGTCAATTTATAGTTTTTCAGGCTTCAAATTTCGGCCCATGCTGCCAAAGCTAGGGAGACAACATAAAATGGAAATAAAGAAGGTTACCAGCTTCTTATTGTTGTTGATGTTGTTGTGCTTTTCGTTTTGTGCCTGATTTTGTTTCCTTTCATATAATATATTTGTCTTTATTTATTTTTATATATATATTACATTTTTGGTGATAGATTTTATTTTATATTTTTCTCTGGTGTTTTTTTATTATTTTTTTATTATGTTCTCTCTAACAAAAATAACACACCAGAAGTTACCACTAAAATCCATTCCCTTCTTTTACTACTCCTGTTGTATTCTTTTTAATTTTTTTTTATTATGTAATGTGTGTATGGGATGCGTGTATATGCATATACATACATACATATATATACATATATATATACATGCATGCATGCATATATATGCTTATATATGTATATATGCTTATATATATATATTGTATGTATATATATATATCTATGTATAAATACACACACACACACACACACACACACACACACACACACATATATATATATATATTACACATAGACATTTGTTTTTACGCATACATTTACACGTGTGTGTGTGTGTCTCTGCCCGTACTCGAGCGTGTTTCTTGTGTGTCTCTATTTGAATATTTATGTATGCCAATTTATTTATTTATCCGCGCTAACACATTAGAACATTTCCATACACATACGCACACACTCAGACATATTCACTCACGCAACTACAAACACACACACCTATAAGCCTTCTCTCACGCGCGCATACATATCACATATCACACACACACTCACACACAAACGCAATCCTCATATCTGTATGCCTTTCAATATTTCCCTAGCCTCGTCCTATTACTTGTCTAAACGTTTACAACTATTTATCATTCGGTGTCAACAATATACAGCATGAATGTGCGTTTGGTGGATTGTCGCTCATGGTGCAAAAGTTACCAACGGTTAGCAATACAATAGGAAACTCCCCATGTCACTTTAAGGGGTCACATTGAGATATTTAAGGTGTTTGACTTCAATATGGTGGGCCATTAAACTTTCTCTGCTTAATAAAGGACACGTCCTTTAATCTGTATATTTACTTGGTAAAATTGATCGCTGTATGACTTCTAAATCCCAGTTTCCACTTCAAAGTATTTCAAAGTAAAGATTAATGAGTGTTGAATTATGAATATATATATTCAACATTTTGAACTTATTTTTTCTATTTTATTGGTACATTTCATCTTCACACAATTTATTATTATTATTATTATTATTATTATTATTATTATTATTATTATTATTATTATTATTATTATTATTGTCTTTGCACAGCTTCTAACGCTGGAGATGTACTACAGTGTCAGCTGTCCTCTACCAGTGAACTAAGGTAATACCTCTTATTTTTCGAGCTCCTTCCGGAGTATTCGAACGGTTCCAAGCAGAGCTGTTTCCTGCAAGTGCTCCACCCTTATTGCAGCCCCTATTTGTTCCACATACTTCTCGAGATTTTTGCTCACTGTTCCCAGGGCTCCAACAGTTATTGGTACTACTAATTTTTCCTTACTCGCCTATTGTAGTCTTTAGACGGAATAAAAATATAAGAGAAGTATTAACGACTACTCCTGACTCCAAGAAAACTAACATTGGAGTTTCTGCACGCTGTACCTTGAGAAACAACCGCAACAACATGAGTCAAGTCAATTCCATCAGGAATCATAACTGAAATGTTATGATTTATACGGAATGTAGGACTTATAGAGATTTCCATTTGGTGTAAGCAGCAAAATGCACCAAACACAACTTGATTTATGTTGGTTGTATGACAGAACGATTAAGCAAAACATTCAATGGGTACAGATATGATGTCAGGCACAATAACAGTTGTTAGACAGAACTTGCCGAACATTTTACATCAAACGGCTGCAATTTTGAAAAAGACTTGAAAGTGCATATTCTCAGAAGATATTCTGAATCTGCTACACTTTCAGTTCTCAAAATGCATGAGGAGAGATATGTTTGTTAGTAATTAACATAACGCCTTGAAAGCATGGAAAAATTATAGGAGAATTTCATCATATTTCACAAAACTGTTTGACTGAATATTTCTCTTCTTTTTCCTTTTCTTTTTCTTTTCTCTTTTGTTTCTCGTTTTCCATTCCTTTTCTTTTTGACAGTCGTAAAATTGAAAATTGAAGTTTAATAATGTCTTTCCGTCAACATGGGAACACAGGTCACCCTCATTCAAACTTTTGAATTTGAATTTTTTATATTTTGAATTTCTACGTATCACTTTTCATTTTGAACGCGACAAAGTCAGGCAAGCTGTCGAAATATCGTTCAAACCAATAAAATATCTATTGCAATCGCATCGCGCTCTTCGTATTGTTTAAAAATAATAGTTATAATAATCTTTTCTACTCAAGTCGCATTGCCCGAAATTTTTGGGGAGGGGGCCAGTCGATTAGACCGACCCCAGTACGCAACTACTACTTAATTTATCGACCCCGAAAGGATAAAAGGCAAAGTCGACCTCGGCGGAATTTGAACTCACAACGTAAAGACAGACGAAATACCTATTTCTTTACTACCCACAAGGGGCTAAACACAGAGAGGACAAACATGAACAGACAAACTTATTAAGTCGATTATATCGACCCCAGTGCGTAACTGGTACTTAATCTATCGACCCCGAAAGGATGAAAGGCAAAGTCGACCTCGGCAGAATTTGAACTCAGAACGTAACGGCAGACCAAATACGGCTACGCATTTCGCCCGGCACGCTAACGTTTCTGCCATTTCACCAGCTCAGTAATGAAAAAAAGAAGAATAAAAATAATAATAATAGCAGTAGTAGTAGTAGTAGTAGTAGTAGTAGTAGTAGTAGTAGTAGTGGGTGTTGTCGTCGTTGTTGTTGTTGTTGTTGTTGTTGTTGTGGTGGTGGTGGTGGTGTTGTGGTGGTGGTGGTGGTGGTGGTGGTGGTGGTGGTGGTGGTGTTAGTAACGAACAGTAAAAGCATGAACTGAGTTGTCCTCATTGCAGTATGCAAATGAACCTTATTCGTATGCTGGCACGACGGTGAAATGGCCCTAGATTTTGTTTAGATTCGGTTCTTAGTGAAATAAAAAAAGAAAGAAAGAAAGAAAAAGAAAAGAAAATGTAAAAATCAGGCAATAGACAAGGAGGAGGGTAAGGTAGATATCGTCAAATTGAAGGGACTTTTCTTTATTTTATTTTGTTGTTGTTGTTTTAGTTTTGCTGCAACCAAACACCTGAGCAATTTCTCTGTTTTCTCCTTCTTAATGCTTTGCAACCTTAAGGTGTTTGACACGTACCGATCATCATCATCATCGTCATCATCGTCGTTGTTGTCGTTGTAATTGTTGTTGCTGTTGCTGTTGTTGTAGTCGTTTCTGACGGTGATGTTATGTAGGTATATATTCGCCTGGAATTACTCTTACCTGTCTGCTGCTGAAAGTGCAGAGAGAGAGAGAGAGAGAGAGAGAGAGAGAGAGAGAGAGAGAGAGAGAGAGAGAGAGAGAGAGAGAGAGAGAAAGTGAGAGAGAGAGGAGAGAGTGTGAGAGAAAGAGAAAGAGCGAGATATAGAGAGAAAAAAGAAAAAGAGGATGGAGAGAGGATTTGAGATATGAAGAGTAAGATGAAGAGACTTAAAGATAAAGAAAAATGATAAGGCAGAAATATATGATGAGGATGTGAGACAGATTTCAAATGGGATGTTGTGAGGTCCATGGAGTTTAATTTACCTGAATTAGATAAAATACAAACTGCTAAATGCTGACATACCAAGTATCATATCTTCTGGTCTTCTGTCATATGTCCGCTGGTTAAAGATTTTATGACTCTCGTAATTCAATTTACTTCAAGGTTGACATCTGGTCTCATGCCAGTTCATGCTTTACATAGCCCTTCCCTTCAACACTGTATTTCACCCCTGTATCATGTCTGCCTATGTTTACCAGTGATATCGATCTCGGGACCTTACGTTTGTGAAGCAATTTTTTTAATTGCTCCTCCGTGCTTTCTGATAACTGTTAAAATATACACGTTAACGGCCTTATCCATTGTCACACATCTGCATCTATCTATCTATCTATCTATCTATCTATCTATCTATCTATCTATCTATCTATCTATCTATCTATCTATCTATCTATCTATCTATCTATCTATCTATCTATCTATCCATTTATCTATCTATCTATGCATCTATCTATCTATCTATCTAGCTATCTATCTATCTATCTATCTATCTATCTATCTATCTATCTATCTATCTATCTATCTATCCATTTATCTATCTATTTATGCATCTATCTATCTATCTATCTATCTATCTATCTTATCTATCTATCTTATCTATCTATCTATCTATCTATCTATCTATCTATCTATCTATCTATCTATCTATCTATCTATCTATCTATCTATCTATCTATCTAGCTATATATACATGGGCTCGTCAAAATTTCAAGTTCGTATGATTAGCTAAAAACTGCATGTTATGAAGAATAAAAACATGCTGTAATACTTAGCGTTGCATGCCTACTATTTTGGAAGTTCTTTGTTAGTATGATTGCTGTGAAACCGATGTAGATGGTGGGATATTGAGAAGCCGGGGTCGTATCTTGCACTAGGAGTCATTATGTTAGCCCATTTGCTAATCCAATTATATTCTTGACGGGCGTTGATAGCGGGTTTGTGGAGTTTGATGAGGATAGTTTCCTTGACCCGAAAATACCCGATATTGCGATCTGTAGATTCGTTAGTAACAGTGATATTCTGGATCTAGTACATGTTCAGATGACTTTTGTCCGATGGATTGCGAAGGTGAAAGCATTCATTTTATTCTATTGTGTAAATATCACACATGTTACTAATGTGGCATCCGTTGCAGTTAATGCATTCTGGCGGGTGGATGACGCATACACGCAAACAAGTCCTTTTTTTGGTTAAGGTATTTGACGAGTATGTATAAATTGTTGGTGTCGGAGGAAAAATTGTTGAAGCTTAGCAACGTTTTGGAAAAGATATTTCACTTCTTGTCAGTGGGGCCTGCTTGATAATAGATAATGGATGGCGGGAAACCATTAACTTCCGGTATACTTTACGATACCCGTAGAGTTGTGATAACTGTAGTATAGTGAGTGATAAATGTATGATAGGGAAAACTATGGTTGTGGGATAGTGAATGATATCTGTGAGAAGGTGAATGATAAATGTGATATACTTGATGCTAACGGTGAGGTAGTGAATGATAAATCTGCCATAGAGCTAAATGCTCTCCTAACGGTAACATATAGATATTTGCCTCATAGAGAAAGCTAGGGGATAGCATGATTGATATCCAGTTTTAAATGTTAAAGTCAATACTTGGAGAAGAGAACTATGCAGGAAATGAGTTCTAGTAAGATATAGGTAAAAGTAAGAAGCATCGGTTGAAGAGTCTGGTGTGAGACACACTCTTGTGATTACAAAATGTGAGAGGAATAAATGAAGACAGAATCGGTATAGATTTATTATGCATCGAAGTGCAGATAGCTTTACAGTAGAAGTATTAGTTTGAAAGAGAGAAGATAACGAAAATTAGTGGTTATGTAGCACTTGTATCTATAGAATGCGTACATTCATATGGTATTGTGACTGTGTGGGTATAGAATTGCATCTCGGCCAAACCCAGACCTGGAAAAAGTAATTTACTGCAAGACATATTTTTGCTTTCTAAATCGCTTGCAGCTGTTTAGTCCTAAATTATATTTTTCTATATTTGTAGAGGAAAGTAATTATTTGTGAGTCAGTCTAGGCTATGTGTAGAATGATAAATCAATATGCGATGCTAACCATTAAGCATACAGGCGCAGCAAAATATTAGGCAATCCTTGATTCGCTTTGAAGTCAATGCTGTTAAATGTTACATCACTTGGATATTGGGCCAACGAAACTTCAAAACCATTAACACGATTACGGCACCTCAGCATTCCGTAATTGCTTGTGAAGGAGAGTAACACTATGTTAAACTTGAAATCCTCAAGTTTATCACACCTACAAGCAGAACACACAAAATATGAGGCTGGTCTGAACATTTGTCATTTTAACTCGAAAGCACCGAGTGAACGTCGGGTAATTAGTAACGTACGGTGGAGGAAGAAGACAGCTGAGGTACACACAACCGGTGACAAGGCATATTTTATAAGTTTTTCTATTGCCTCTTTTGCTCGGTGTATGGACATAAAGAAACACACACCGCTCCCTCTTGAGACCATGTCAAGGTGACAAGTTACAGCGAAACGTGAAACAAAATACAGACAGGCTGGTGGGAAGATTATAGATTTCACACAACGACGACACAGTGGAGAGCTATTATATATTAATTTAACTCTCATCATGCGGCTTATCGATTAACTCTCAGTGAGTTCTCGATTAGCTATCGACTAATTCCCATTTATCCAGCGCCGAGTGAAGGATATCGGTACCATTAATATGTATGCAAGATCAGCCACAAATAATGGTTAAATTGTCGGTAAAATGCTTTCTTTTTGTCGTTTGACTCCAACTAAGCTTTGATCAAACACGCACTGTTTTCGTTGTTATTATTATTATTATTATTATTATTATTATTATTATTATTATTATTATTATTATTATTATTATTATTATTATATAGTAGTTTTATATTTATAGTGTACAAATTATTCTTATACAAGAATGTCGTTCATAGTGACTTCGAAGTAGTGTCCTACGATGTCTTAACTGGCCAAAACTTCAAAGACTCTGTAAATAAATTCCTGTTTAAGAATAATACATACATACATATATACAGACAGACAGACAGACAGACAGACATACATGCATGCATGCATACATACATACATACGTACATACATACATACATACATACATACATACATACATACATACATATATGCATACATGCATACATGCATGCATGCATACATACATACATACATACATACATACATACATACATACATACATACATACATGCATACATATATGCATACATGCATACATACATATATATGATAGACTGACCCGTCGTGAGACGACGTATGAGAGTACGACAATTTCTTTCATTAATTTCAAATCTTCTTATTAATAACTGCATTGTTTCTTTCCAGTTAATTTGATATCTGATAATTCTTAATAAAACTTCAAAAATAACTAGTAGCAACTTCTATTGAAAATAGACAAAATTTGGTATCGTAATGTTATCAAGCGCTTGCAGATAAAGGGTTTAACTCCCAAATACATTCATGCTGACATGGTTGCTACATTAGAGGGATGAAACTCCAGTTGTCTCAACAGTGCAAAAGTGGGCGGCTGAAATTAAGAGGGAGTCTTGAAGATCACCTTAGGTCTGGACATCGTAAAACTGCCCTCATCGAGATAAACATTGTTCGTGTTCACCACATGGTGACGAGTAACGGATGACAGGCGATTGACTATAAATCAAATAACCAATGCTATTAGCATACCCCATGAGAGAGTTGAGAATATTCTGCACACTGAACTTGACACGACGAAGGTTTTTGCTTGGTGGTTGCCATGCCTTCTGACACCTGATCAAAAGCGTACCAGGCTGATCACATCACGGGGAAATCTGACATTTTGACTGTGGCTTTGAACTGGTTGATCACTCTCATTATTTTCCTGATTTGGCTCCATCTGACTATCATCGTTTGTTCCCCCAACGCGAAAAAACAAATTGGCTGGGAACCAGTATCGCCGTGGTGGTTCATCAATGGGATCCATGCCCTGCAACACAAATGGAAGTAGTGTGGACCGTTTATGTTGAAAAATAAACCTCATGTGTTCACATTCCATGAGAGTATCTTGGTCAGCCTACGAAAATTTTCAGCCGACCCAAGTATGCTACTTTTCATTTACAGCATGATTTTCCTTCCAAATCTTTAATGAAAAACAGAAGTGATATACGTGATTTATACGTTGTATAATAATTAGCGTCCTTATCCAATAACGAGCATAAGCTGCTTCGATTCCTGTTTAAAAAAAAGCTGTTGTAATTTAAGTCTTTCAATTGAAATATTGACGTATGTAAATTAGGTGATAATTCTTGCTTACATATGCACAAGGCTACGCATTTCCAGGTGACACGTATAATAGGTATAATCAACAGCTGTACTCTTCTGACACCTCACTCTTTTAAGCCCAGACGGTTGACAAGTTAGGTTAACGCAGTGCAATGCTCACCGTTCCTCTCTTTTAGCCATACTTTATAATTTAGTTCATATTTATAGATTACATTAATAAAATGCTACAACTCGCAAGGTAGAACATACCTTTGAAAGAAAGGCTTTCCAGCCTTGACCGCCCAGTCGTTTCCGGGGCTCTGTAAAGTCCAATTTAACGAATCCTTTTATTACTTTATACAAATATTACGGTGCAAGCCAAGGTAAAATGGCTGCCATTTCTAGCAGGTCGGAAAGCTATTTAGAAAAGCCACGGTCAGGTCTAAATATGTTGCTCTTTTACTCTCTTTTACTTGTTTCTGTCATTTGACTGTGGCCAGGATGTAGCATCGCCTGTAGTCGAGCAAATCGACCCCAGGATTTATTCTTTGTAAGCCTAGTACTTATTCTATCGGTCTCTTTTGCCGAACTGCTAAGTTACGTGAACGTAAACACACCAGCATATACACATACATACACATACACATACACATACACATACACACACACATATATACATATATACGACGGGTTTCTTTCAGTTTCCTTCAACCAAATCCACTCACAAGCCTATGGTCGGCTCGAGGCTATAGTAGAAGACATTTGCCCAAGGTGCCACGCAGTGGGACTGAACCCGGAACCATGTGGTTCGTAAGTAAGCTACTTACCGCACAGCCACTCCTTCTTTTGATCTTAGGTAGGGACTGAAAAAAAAGAAGGTCGATAGCGTTCATATTTGAATTTCGAATAGTGCCATTTTAGGAAACTGTCTACAGTAACGAAGCTTGGGGTCGTGTCGAAGGGAAAGTACACAGGGTCACGCTTTTAGGTGTGTGTTTGGGAGGTGGGATGGAATTTTGATTCTGGTGTAGAAGCTTGTGTAACATGTATTGGCTGTACTTCCGAGGTGGGGGTACGCAACCCACTCAAGAGTTGCACTGAGCATCCCACACTCTAACAACGCCCCTAACTGTTGGTCCTACAGAACTCAATATTGATAAATACGATTACATCAACACCAGTATGTGAGAATTGTTCTCACATTTTTGGTATCTTTCATATTTTCTACACAAACACATAGACACATACAAACAGATATATTCTTTTAAGGAGTTAAAATTCAAATATAGCGATAAAATATCGAATAAAATATCCATTAAGAGGGAAAAAAATTGAACCGGATTATCTTCATAAATAAAACCACGCATCTGCCACAGACCAGACGACCGCGATAATCCCTACACCAGAGAGATTCTGAAAACTTTCACCTATTCAATTAGAAGCTTTAACTGTAAAAGGTAGAACCAATGTGCTTAATGCCAGATTATTGCAGAATATATATCTACATTTCCTTTGGGACTGGAGTCCAGATTGTCTCTGGGGTTGTTCCTCTTGTTCTTTTGAAACTAAAGGTATGTACACAACAGTGACAGTATTTTACCCATGGCGATTTAACAGTTAAAAATCACAACGGTATTTTCTCAAGCTGGTAGGTCTGCATGCTGTACGTCTGTAGTTAGATCGACTCCGAATTCCTTCTGAGGACTACAAAGTGGTCGGTCACTGTGTGTCAGCGTGAGAAGATATTGCCTAGGGTTTGGTTTTGGAGAGGATATGTACTGACTGGGAAACACTGGGCAACTTCTTTTGCACTGCTGTGATCCAGCCGTGAAAAGCAAAAAGCAGGAAAATGACAAGCACACCCATCACACTTTCTGACACAATAGATGCATTATGCGTGTAGACACGTGCATATGTATACACACGAAGGCATATATATACATACACGTACACATACTCACCCACACACATACATGTATGTATATTTATATATGCATACATATGTATTTATATAAATACATCTACACACACGTATACATGTACACAAAAATATATATACATGTATGTATACACACACACGTACGCGTATATATGTATACATATATATACTCACTCATATATATGTATAGATACATACACACATATACGTTTGTATATAAATTCCTATATATATGCGTGTATATATATGTATATACATATATTTATATGTATATATGTATATATATATGTGTGTGTGTATTTATACATGTATATTTATGTGTGCCTGTGCAAATATATATATGTGTGTGTATATGTGTATATATGTATATATATATATTATACATACATACATAGGTATGTATGTGTATATATATATATGTATATATATATATATATATATATATATATATATATATATTTATATATACATATATACATATATATATATATACATACACACACCACACACACACATATATATATAAGCCTTCGGTGTACGTAGCATTATTCTTCTTGAGTGCAAAGTCATGTGCATTTCGGTGCAGTGCTTTGAATGAAGAGTTAATGAAAACAACCGCAGGACGCCTTTTCTGGAGTACAATGTCTTGATGTATGGACTCTAGCCACTGTCACGGCTACCCTTATGCCACCCGGTTTAACTCTGGCTCACATTTGAAGAATGGAAACAACGCAATAAGAGAACACCTGTGTCTATATCACGTCATCAACTGTACGTAGCTATTCCCTCTTCCTTCTTTCGCCACCAACGTCAGCGCCATCGTGACCACCACCATTGCAGCCACCACCGCCATTACCACCGCAATCCACCACCACCACCACCACTACCAACGACCACGATCACTACCACGACCACGACGACCACCACCACACCACTACCACTACTACAACCACGACCACCACTACCACGACCACCACCACCACTTAGATCACCACCACCACCACCACCACCGTTACCACTACTACCACCACTACTACCACCACCACGACCACCACCACAACCACCACTACGACGACGACCACCATCACGACGACCACCACCACGACCACCACCATCACCACCACCACCACCACCACCACCACCACCATTACCACTACTAACACCACAACCACGACCACGACCACGACCACGACTACGACCATCACCATCACCACCATCACCATCATCATCATCATCATCATCACCACCGCTACCAAAACCACCAGCTCCACTACCATTATTAGTTCTACATCCACAATTACAACCACTCCTGCATCACC
>NC_043015.1:32652704-32655204 GCF_006345805.1 Octopus sinensis
TTGCATGCGTAGCGGGCTTGCTACCTGCAACCTACCGTACCATTGCTATCCGTTCTTTTCAGCTCTCTATTACTTTCCTGGTTAGTCTGAGGCGGCGAGCTGGCAGAAGCGTTAACACGCTGGGCGAAATGCGTAGCCGTATTTCGTCTGTCATTACGCCCTGTGTTCAAATTCCGCCGAGGACGAATTTGCCTTTCATCTTTTCGGGGTAGAAACCAGGGAAACACTAGGTTCGATGCAATCGACTAGTCCCCTTCCCACAAATTTCAGGTCTTGTGCCTTTAGTAGAAAGGATTATTATCATTATTATTATTATTATAATATACAAGGCGGCGAGCTGGCAGAATCGTTAGAACACCGGGCGAAATGCTTAGCAGTATTTCGTATGTCGCTATCTTCTGAGTTCAAATTTCGTCGAGGTCGACTTTACCTTTCATCCTTTCAGGGTCGATAAATTACGTACCAGTTGCGTACTTGGTCGATTTAATCGACTGACTCGCTTCCTCAAAATAGAAGCATCATTACAACCTATTTCTTTATTACCCACAAGGGGCTAAATATAGAGGGGACAAACAAGGATAGACATAGGTATTAAGTCGATTACATCGACCCAGTGCATAACTGGTACTTAATTTATCGACCCCGAATGGATGAAAGGTGAAGTCGACCTCGGCGGAATTTGAACTCAGAACGTAACCGACGAAGCACTAGGTATATATATATATACATACACATACACACATACCAAAGAGAGAAGTAGACATGTATATATATATATATACACAGTCGACATGATAGATCGTTAGCCACTACACACATTTTTTTCTCTCCTTGTTTTTTGTATGTCCCTTTCTGTAGAAGAGCTTAGGCTCGAAACGTAAAAGACTTTTTCTATTCCTGAGCGTTATACTAATACATCTGTTTGCTTTGTACACCACCTGTCTTCGTCTTTTGTTTTTTTCGTAAACTCTCCCTATATATATATATATTATATATATATATATATATATATATATATATATATATATATACATATACATACGCAAATACATACATACATACATACATACAGGTACACACACACACACACTTAGAAACATGTATATTGATATTTACCCATGCTCTTTTTCTGCCTCTGTTCATTTACAAATATATACGAACAATCCTGTCGGACATAACAACCAATGCAGCAGCAGTAACAACAATAGTAACAACAACAAAATATGAAGAATCTAATTTACTAACTCAGATTCTCTCAGAATCTAATTTGCTAACTCAGATTCTCTCAGCTTGGTTATTGCATAGCTCAGTACTGTTCTAAACGTAGGTCTTTCTAGAAATAACTAATTCAAATGTAATCAAAACTTTAAATCTAAAGACTATCTCATAAAAATTTACTTGAGAATTTTCTCGAAAGAGAAACAAATATTTCATCTTTGGTATTTCTGTCTTGTAATTTACCATTTTGTATTTTGTTGTTTCCTTTGGTGTTCGAGTTGAATATTCGTCCATTTGTAATTATATTTAAATCAGAAGTATGTCCTGGGTGTGTATGTGTGCGTGTGTATGAGTGTGTGTGTGTGAGAGAGAGAGAGAGTGTGTGTGTATGAGTGTGTGTGTCTTAATAACAATAGCGTGAGTGAGTATGTTCACATCTAGCAAGGCTAGAATGTATGGCAAACTTGGAGCTCTAGCGGTTGGAGTGTGCAATCATTTTGACAGGGTACTTATGGTACCGTATGAAGGTCAAAATCGATGACTTTGGTGCAGTTATGATTCAAGATCCGACGCGAGACCCGTGCATGGCTTGTATCCCGAGCAGCACCACACATATGTGACATTCAGAAGGTTTTGACGTGACATCGTCTTCTGGCTTGTAACCTACGTAGAGCCACACGACAGAGATCATGAGTGTAAGCGAAGAGAAATGATATGTGATCTAAAGGAAATAGCGTGAATTTGTAAGTACTTTTTGACGATTTATGACCACTAAGCTATATAAAATTTGTGCTCAACCGGGATTGTAAAATAAATAAATAATGGACAGTGCAGAACCCAAGTCATAATTGTTAAATCTGTAGTTGTAAGAGCCCAATGAAGGCATTTTAGTCTGAAGCTGTTGCTACATTCGATTTTAATACATTTATTGCATAAGGTCCGCCCTAATCCTCTTGCGTTCGTGGAACTTGCCATTCCTCATACACAGTGTAATGAATATGCTTTAACATCTTTTTTAAGGTATGTGGGAGCCGCTAAGGCCATTATAAGAAATGTAGTATTTTGGTCATTATTTGTATTATGAAAGGCTGTGGCTTGGCAGAATCGTTAGCACGCCGGGAAAAATACCGCCGGGGTCGACTTTGCCTTTCATTCTTTCGAGGTCGATGAAATAAGCACCAGTTGAGCACTGGGTTCGATGCAAGCCACTACTCTCTTCTACCCAATTGCAGGACTTGTGTCTATAGTAAAAAGGATTCTCAGTGTTACCGAAGGCGGTGAG
>NC_043015.1:32660204-32662704 GCF_006345805.1 Octopus sinensis
CACACACATATATATATACATATATATGAAGGGCTTCTTTCAGTTTCTGTCTGCCAAATCCACTCACAAGGCTTTGGTCGGCCCGAGGCTATTGTAGAAGACACTTGCCCAAGGTGTCACGCAGTGGGACTGAACCCGGAACCATGTGGCTCGTAAGCAAGCTTCTTACCACACAGCCACTCCTACGCCTATGTCTATTAACTTTTCATACAGCGGAACACCTTGGCCTTTGTCTCGTATTCATTCTTTTAAACAATCCTTTCTACTAAAGGCACAAGACCTGAAATTACATCGACCCCAGTGTTTCATTGTCACTAAAATCACTTTATTCGTTCATGAAGAAACTACATACACATGTCTAGTCAATAGTCTGTGCTTCGCTGAAGAGGTTTCATAATGCTTGAACATGCTAGGAGTTGTCAGTCACCACTTCTCTCCTTAGTAATTCTCAAGTTGCTGAGTATGGAGGAAGGGAAAGTGCCTGCTTTGTAGGCCGTCTGAGACTAGCGAACTTGATGCCATTAACGTTACGTTTTAAAAGTTACAGGTCAACAACGAACAATTGCAGGGAAGATATAAGCAAGAAGGAAAGAAATTTGAAGTTAGTGCGTGGTTTATTCGAGAGTTACGGAAACAGTCGGCTCCGATGAGCAAAGATTGTTATAGTTGCGACGGAAAGACGGCGAGCTGGCAGGGTTGTTTGTTAAAGAGTCGGGAAAAATGAGTTAAAATTCCATTGACGTCCGACTTTTCCGTTCTTCCTTTCGAAGACGATAAAATAAGTATCATTTGAGATCTCGGATCAATGTAACCGACTTCTCACTCACTCAACATTGCTGGTCTTGTGCTAAAATATGAAACCATTATAGTAGTGACAGAAAAGTCAGAGAGGAGACAACACACCTACCTAGGTCAGAGCATGCTTGTTAATTTTAATTAAAACCTCGGGGCTTCTTCCTTATTTCCTTCCCATTTCCCAGAACGAGTCATTAACCTAATGACTAATTATGATAAATGATTACGTAATTTACTAGTTATAATTTTCCTCATGAGGTCTAAAAAGTTTTAATGACTACGCCAAGTTCATTAGCGACCTTTTTATGAGGTTAAAGAGTCGAGTATCAATCCCCATGATTTCAGCAGATTAGAAAGACTTTATCCGTGAGAAAGGGATCGATCCCTTAAGTATGAAAGGATTTGAACGTAGAAGGTAGAGTAGCACAAGTAAATACCACAAGGTGTTTTGTTTTGGCAATCAATCTTTTATGCTTGTTTGATAAAGAAGCCAAATCCTCAAGCAACAACCGACACCGCTTTGGTATTCTGATCAAACTCCTACATTCTCCGTTCGTCTCAAGCATTTTAAAATGGGAGTTGTGGTCAGCAGCATCGCATTCTTCCTTTATACCCTCCTCCATTTCATCCTCCACTTCCTCTTCATCTTCTTCTTCCCCTTCCTCTTCCTTCTTCCTCCTTTTCCTCCTCTTCCTTTCTTCCCCTTCTTCTTTCTCTTCCTCTTCCTCCTCTTCCTTTTCCTCTCCCTCCTCTTCCTTTTCCTCCTCCTCACGATCATCATCATCATCATCATCATCATCATCAGCGTCATCATCATCATCATCAGCAGCAGCAGTAACAGCAGCAACAGCAGCATACACACCCCAAGCTCATTTTTTCATCTCATCCTCCTCATAGTGGCCACCGTCATCATCATTATCCTCACCGTCATCCCTATCACCCTCTTCTTTCCTTTCTTCCTCCTCCTTTTCTTCATCAACAACACTATCATCATCACCGCCGTCGTCTCCGCTGTTGCCTTCCTCCTCCTTCTCCTCCATCATCATCATCATTATTATCATCTTCATCTGTCATGTCTTCATCAGCATCATCACCCTCAGCATCTTCCTCCTCCCTTCCTCATCATCACCATCATGGTCGCCGTTACTATTGCCATCGCTACCGTCGCTGACACTCTCCTCTACCTCCTCCTCTTCCTCTTCTTTCTTCTTCTTCTCCTCCTCTTCCTCCTCCTTTTCCTTTTATGCTACTCCTTCTCCTCCTCTTCCGACTTCTTCTTCTCCTCCTTCATCCCCTCCTTCTCTTCCTCCATATCGTCATCATCATCATCGTCATCATCATCACCATCATCAATTATCATCATCATCATCATCATCATCGTCGTCATCATCATCATCATCATCGTCATCATCATCATCATCGTCATCATCATCATCATCATCATCATCATCATCATCATCATCATCATCATCATCATCACCAGCATCGTCATCACCTACATCATCATCATCATTGCCAGTCGAATAACGCCAGATGATCGTTAATGTCTCTGTCTGTCTGTCTGTCTGTCCGCCTGTCCGTCTGCCTGCTTTAAAGTGTCAAAAACATAAATTTGAATTTCACTTCCCAACTTAAAAACTGTCATCAATTCCGTGTCAACAACTTTTAAAATATTCCTTTTTTCTTTTTACTTTTACTTTTACGA
>NC_043015.1:32670204-32672704 GCF_006345805.1 Octopus sinensis
AGTAAGATTCCCGCCAGCACCACTTCCGGTAGACTGAATTCCTTGCAGTAAGAACAATTGGTCTCCTGTCGTAAAATTGACGCTCGTCGCTATGGTCAATAAGTGAATTGATCTTTGGGGAAATTACCATGATGGATACATGCATATGTGTATGTGTACAAATATGTCTATATGCATACGTGTGTGTGTGCATATATATATGTAGGAAATATGTATATATGTATCTCGTATGTGCATGTATACACACATATATGTGCACACACTTGTATACAGACCTGTATGTGCATGAGATAGTATATATGTATATATATATATATATATATATATATATATATATATATATATATATAAGGGCATGTTGGTATACATGTATGCATACGTAAATGAATATGTGTATATACATATGTATGCATACACACACACACACATATATATATGTATATAATATATTATATTGTATATATATATATATATATATATATATATATATATATATCTATGTATATATATATATATATGTATGTAAATATGTATATATATATACATATACATGCATGTACATAATATATTATATATTACGAAACACAACACGCCAGACTCTATGCATGCAAATCCAAATCCATATATATATATATATATATATATATATATACATGTGTGCACACGCATACACATATGACATCGACAAAAATATATTTGCGACAGTAACAACAACACGACGAGCATGAGCACTAATAGAATCATTACCAACTCGACTATTAACTTGAACAAGAACTCCATCCCATTAAACAGATAAAATAGCAACGTCGCTGCGACTCTATGCCACCGCCGTTTTCACCACCACCACCACCACCACCACCACCACTACTACTACTACTACTACTACTACTACTACTACTACTACTACTGCTACTACTACTGATAATAATATGAACAAGAACGTCTCTGTCAATGTCAGCAAAAAAAAATGTCGCGCACCAGAGCGCCTACCGTAAGACACACCTATCACATGATCATTGATGACCACCACTAGGAAGTCCAACGCCCATGCAACACCTTCGAGAGTGAAGTAACCCCATTATGGCAAGCATAACTAACACCTCCGAATACCACTTCTAGCAGCAACGGCAACAACAACAACAACTGTATGAAAAAGTAACAGAAACAATTTACGCCAACATGAGTTTCGCTACGGCAGTTCTACCGGCACCACAACCACCACCACCACCACCACCATCACCACCACCACAACCATCACAACCACCACCACAACCATCACCACCACAACCACGAAAATCACCATGATCATCATTATCATCATCATCATCATTCAGCTAATATCACACTAAAACCAAAACCACCACCACCACCACCACTATCATCATCATCATCATCATCATCATCACCATCATCATCATCATCATCATCATCATCATCATCACCACCACCACCACCACCACCACCACCAATACAACCACTACCACCACCATCATCACCACCACCATCATCACCACCACCACCATCATCATCATCATCATCATCATTATCATCATCATCATCATCATCAACGTCGTCGTTGTCGTCGTCATCATCATCAGCAACATTATTATCATCGTCATTAACACTCAACTCTTATTGCCTCAACTTCTAACACCAGCAACACAACTCCGCCTCCAAAACTCTGATGGTCACCCCCAAACTCCACGGGCTCCAACACCACCACCTCCATCTCCACCACCACCACCACCAGCATCATGACTATTTCCAACCCATCACTACCGCAGTCTCCATTACTCTAGTAATAAGAGCAACAATGTTATCACCACCACCACCGACAACAACAACAACAACAACAACAACAACAGCAACAACAACAACAACAACAACGCCCACAGTAACAACAATGCCAAGAACACCAATAGTAGATATTGCTAGTGACTCTACGTAATTTGTTCTCCTCCATTATTAATGTCTGCCATAAACCAATAAAGGAAATGAAGTTACGTCGTCGCCATTGCTGAACACTTTCAGTTCAGTAATCATTTGGTCAGGGTGGACATTACTTACTTACTTCCGGTCAGATGTGTCACTTTACTGGCCAGACCACCGCGATCAGAAACACATTAAACCTACCTGTTGCGCCTTCGCTCTTCTCTCTCCGTCTTTATGTCCGACTGTTTCACCCCCTCTATACGTCCATATATGGATGTACGATTGTATATATGTATCTTGGGTGTGTGGCGGCGAGCTGGCAGAATCGTTAGCACGTCAGGCGAAAGGCGTAGCCGTATTTCGTCTGCCGCTACGTTCTGAGTTCAAATTCCGCCGAGGTCGACTTTGCCGTTCATCCTTTCGGGGTCGATAAATTAAGAACCAGTTACGCACTGGGGTCGATGTAATCGACTTAATCCCTTTGTCTGTCCTTGTTTTTCCTCTCTGTGTTTAGCTCCTTGTGGGTAGTAAAGAAATAGGTATTTCGTCTGCCGTTACGTTGTGAGTT
>NC_043015.1:32685204-32687704 GCF_006345805.1 Octopus sinensis
TAATAATAATAATAATAATAATAATAATAATAATAATAATAATAATAATAATAATAATAATAATAATAAAAACAAGAAGAAGAAGAAGAACAACAACAACAACATAAAAACTACTACCAGCACCAGCACCACTACCACCACCACCAGCAACAACAATTATATTTTGCTCAATGTGGTGCTATTTAGAGTGTAGCATGGTGATGTCATAACGTGTGATATTAATAAAGTTGTGTAATATTTCTTCACAGTATGTAAAATAACATCATTTATACAAGTGGCGACAGATTAAACAATGTAAAATGCATTCTCCTGGCATGATTCCCCTGATGCACTCTGCATAAACATGCAGAAGTATGCGTAGTGTGGAAATCTGCCGTATTACGTATACACTATGGCGTTTCTATCCTTCCTTTCTGCCTGTCTTTCTTATCCTCGGCCTCATCATAAACCTCTCCCGTTTTCATATATTCATTTCCTCTCTCTGCCTGGTCCCTTTTTCTTTCTCCTTCTCGGGTAAAATTTTCACCACACACACACACACACACAGGCACATAAACATGCACACATACACATAGACACATATACGCACATATACACACATTCACCGGTTATCTTTATATATATAAGTAAGGTTGTGTGTCTGTCTGTCTCCTACGATTTAGATTCATAACGACTCCCACATTTTGCGATGCAGTGTAACCAAAAGCGCGTATATTATAGTCGTGATTCATATCGAGCCCTTCTGGGTATTAGCGCGCGTCTACGATGAGTCTACGATTTAAAAAAAAATTTACCATAATTTTTTCCCATTTTTTATGCATTTTTTTGCTATTTTTTGACTATAACTCTAAAAATGCTTATATAGTTATTTCACTTACAAACCCGAGCAACGCCGGGCGATACTGCTAGTCATTCATAAAGATCAAACCTTGAAGGTCACATGACTAGCTACAAACAATAGTAGAATCCCCCTCAGCTTATTCCTTTATGTCTTAAGTCTGGAAGGGGCACGTTCATTCATATAGTGCTTGTTATAATCCTGAAAAGGCGGGATAGTCGTGACTGGAACGTCATTGATCATATGACCATTTTTTCATAGTTGGCTTTGGGCTAAATAACAATAAGACATACAAAACATCTCTTTGTGTTACAGGAATCAATAAAAGATTCTCTGCGTAATTGCTTGATCCGCTAAAAATAGCAGCGAAATAAACCATATTATACATTCATGTCTTAAAATGAAGGACACATCAGATAATGCAGTCCAAAATGCGTTTTGCCTGTGAAAAAAAAAGAAATGAAATTGCAAGGTTGGAACGCCTCTCATGATAGTTCTTCATAAGTAAGGTTGATCAGAGGCTAAGACACAACAACAGCGACTTGTAAAAAAGCACTGACATATATTATACTTTTATTTGCAAACTTTTCGGGTCCGGAATCTAACTAGTCCTGCTTCGTGAACCTAATTTCTCTTGAGTGAAACTTGAATGAGAAAAGAATATAAAAGTATCAGGCGTGATTGTGTGGTAAGAAGCTTACTTTCCAGTCACATGGCTCCGGGTTCAATCTTATTGCGTGGTACCTTGGACAAGTGTTTTCTACTATATCTTCGGGGCGACCAAAGCCTTGTGAGTAGATTTGGTGGAAGGAAACTGAAAGAAGCCTGTCGTATATATAAAATGTGACCGCGTGTGTACCGTTGGCGATTTTTTTCTCCTTTGTCTTCCCTTCTCTGGATCTTTCCATCTCCTATGTTTCCGACGAAGAGCTCCGCTCGAAACGTTAAACCCTCCTTCTTTCCTTCTTTCCTGAGCGTCCAATAATACTATATTTGTTCCACGTCCTCGCATTGTTGTGTTTTTTTTTGTGCTTTCATGTTTGGATTAACTATATATATATATATATATATATATATATATATATATATATATATATATATATATATATATATATATATATATATATGTATATATATATATATATAATTAATAAGGGTAGAAATTGATATTGATCAATTAAAACCAGTGGCCTAGCATATTTTAAAAAATCCGAAGATTTAAAAATTGTTTTACATGCAAAATTTAGAGGATTGACCACTAAAAGTATTTTCACTTCAAATAGGGTTTTGCATCCTAGCGTAAAGCCTTTATATTTCGCTCTTCAAAAATGTCAAAATTTTAGGCTTCATCTTTTTTATCACGATCTAACACCCATTCCATGGATTGAACTATTTATATTAGTTTTTGTCACTGATGCAAAATATCACGTTTCTGCATAGTCTACTGTTTTATTAAAAAAGAAATAATGTGATCGAGTGCCTAGTGATAACTAGATAGTTTGGAACTATAAATCGGTTGTTTCCGGGTGATATCCATGCACGAACCTCATGTAGTAAATTTTGTCAATCTTTGGTGCTGCCAACGAATCTAAAATTGTTTGTAGTGAGATTGGTAAACTAAATATTTACTGAAATTGAAGCTTTAGTCGCAATTTCAAATCT
>NC_043015.1:32697704-32700204 GCF_006345805.1 Octopus sinensis
CATCATCATCATCATCATCACCTCCACCACCATCATCATCATCATCATCATCATCATCACCACCATCATCCTCATCATCATCATCACCATCACCATCATCATCATCATCATCATCATCATCATCACCACCATCATCCTCATCATCATCATCATCATCACCACCATCATCCTCATCATCATCATCATCATCACCTCCACCACCATCATCATCATCATCATCATCATCATCACCACCATCATCCTCATCATCATCATCACCACCACCACCATCATTATCATCATCATCATCATCATCACCACCATCATCCTCATCATCATCATCATCATCACCACCATCATCCTCATCATCATCATCATCATCATCATCATCATCACCACCATCATCCTCATCATCATCATCACCTCCACCACCATCATCATCATCATCATCATCATCATCACCACCATCATCCTCATCATCATCATCACCACCACCACCATCATTATCATCATCATCATCATCATCACCACCATCATCCTCATCATCATCATCATCATCACCACCATCATCCTCATCATCATCATCATCATCACCACCATCATCATCATCATCATCATCATCATCATCCTCATCATCACCACCATCATCCTCATCATCATCATCACCATCATCATCATCATCACCACCATCATCCTCAACATCATCATCATCATCACCACCATCATCATCATCATCATCATCATCATCATCCTCATCACACCACCATCATCCTCATCATCATCATCACCATCATCATCATCATCACCACCATCATCCTCATCATCATCATCACCATCATTCATCATCATCATCATCATCATCTCATCATCACCACCATCATCCTCATCATCATCATCACCATCACCATCATCATCATCATCATCATATCATCATCATCACCACCATCATCCTCATCATCATCATCATCATCACCACCACACCATCATTATCATCATCATCATCATCATCACCACCATCATCCTCATCATCATCATCATCATCACAACCACATCATCCTCACATCATCATCATCATCACCACCATCATCCTCAACATCATCATCATCATCACCACCATCATCATCATCATCATCATCATCATCATCCTCATCATCACCACCATCATCCTCATCATCATCATCACCATCATCATCATCATCACCACCATCATCCTCATCATCATCATCACCATCATCATCATCATCATCATCATCATCATCATCATCATCACCACCATCATCCTCATCATCATCACCCCCCTCCCCCATCACATCACCACCATCATCATCATCATCATCATCATCATCATCATCATCACACCACCATCATCCTCATCATCATCATCACCATCACCATCATCAATCATCATCATCATCATCATCATCACCACATATCCTCTCATCATCATCATCACCATCACCATCATCATCATCATCATCATCATCATCATCATCATCACCACCACCACCATCATTATCATCATCATCATCATCATCACCACCATCATCCATCCTCATCATCATCATCATCATCACACCATCATCCTCATCATCATCATCATCATCACCACCATCATCCTCATCATCCATCATCACCATCACCATCATCATCATCATCATCATCATCATCACCACCACCACCCATCATTATCACATCATCATCATCACCACCATCATCCTCATCATCATCCATCACCACCACCACCATCATCCTCATCATCATCATCATCATCACCCACCATCATCCTCATCATCATCATCATCATCACCACCATCATCCCATCATCATCATCATCATCACCACCATCATCCTCATCATCATCATCATCATCCCACCATCATCCTCATCATCATCATCACCACCACCACCATCATTATCATCATCATCATCACCACCACCACCATCATCCTCATCATCATCATCATCATCACCACCATCATCCTCATCATCATCATCACCACCACCACCATCATTATCATCATCATCATCACCACCACCACCATCATCCTCATCATCATCATCATCACCACCACCACCATCATTATCATATCCTCATCATCATCATCATCATCAATACCACCACCATCATTATCATCATCACATCATCATCACCCCATCATCCTCATCATCATCATCATCATCACCACCATCATCATCATCATCATCATCATCACCACCACCACCATCATTATCATCATCATCATCACCACCATCATCCTCATCATCATCATCACCACCACCACCATCATCCTCATCATCATCATCATCATCACCACCATCATCCTCATCATCATCATCATCATCACCACCATCATCCTCATCATCATCATCATCATCACCACCATCATCCTCATCATCATCATCATCATCACCACCATCATCCTCATCATCATCATCACCACCACCTCCATCATTATCATCATCATCATCACCACCACCACCATCATCCTCATCATCATCATCATCATCACCACCATCATCC
>NC_043015.1:32705204-32710328 GCF_006345805.1 Octopus sinensis
AACAAAACACACAACTGATCAGGGAATCGAAACTACAATCTTGCGATCGAGAGTGCAACACCCTAAACGCTAGGACACACACGGACGCGCGCGCTAATACACTTGCATATATGTTTACGTACATACATACACACATATACATAAGGTTCCCACATATATACATACATAGACATATTATGCATAAAAAATAAAAAATACCATTTATGCCAAAAAATCTAAATCGACGATATATTCCTCAAATGCAACATCAATATCTCATAGAAGCCATTTCCTCCTACTCTTCTGTATTCTATCGATATTTTGTATTCATTTTTTTTCCTTGACACTTTTTCCAAGAAACTTTTTCTTTACCTTGACTCCCTATAATCTCTGAATATATCTTTCATAATATGTATATATAATTCATATATATATATATATACATACATATATATATACATACATATGTGTGTATATATATGTATTTATATATATAATATATATATATATAATATATATATATATATATATATATATATATATATATATATATATATATATATATATATAATATATATATATATATATATATATATATATATATATGTACATACATATATATATATATATGTGTGTGGTCTGTATATATATATATATATACACGTATACATACATATATATGCCTATGTGTATATATGCTAGTGTTTATCTCGCTCTTTGTTGCTCCTGTTATGCTTCAATATTCCATTTTCTAAAGTGATCCTAACTTGCCGTTCCGATGTTTACTTTTTTCGAAAATTTCCGTTATTTTTTATGCGTTGTCATTTTAATCTTACGGTTTTTTCAGTTTCTTTTTTTATAGATTTATTTCTCTCGTTTCCTTTTCCTTCATTTTTTATTATTTTTTCTGTCTTTCTTTCTATTTCTTTTCATATACATTTCTTTCGCTTTCTTCTCTTATTTTTGTACCTTTTCGGAAACCTTACATTGGTCACTCAGAAATCGGTGGATTTTCCAGAAATACGGCTCTATAGACTTAATTCGATATCTATATATGTGTGTGTGTGTGTGTGTGCGTATGTGTTCGTTTCCAAATACGCAAGGTGGTATTTCTAAAATTCTACTGAAGCCATATTCTATAATTCCTCGAAAGAATGGTTAAGTTGGAAGAATGAAGAATCGCATTTTCGATTCAGTTGTGTTTTGGTCAATATAGTTATTCTCAGGTCAGTCAGAACAACACATGTTACTGCTTATATTGCGGTTAATATTCACAATAAATTACCTGTCAGTCTGGAGTTGACAAGAAATGTATGGAAAATTATTTACAACACATCATAAACATGAATTAAATAATTGTATAAAAGAAAATATTTCTATCCTAAATCAATTTACAGTTTATATTCAAAATTGATTTAGGGCAAAAATATTTTCTTGTATGTAATTTTTTTTATACGATGTTACCCCAAACAAGTTTTAAGATCACCGTAGCGCAAGGGACAACGAAGAAGGAAAAGAACGGGACCTACAAATTCAGATGATCTTGATTGATAGAAAGGTTAAAGATACGAACAGCATAGACTAGAGAAAAACAAGATGATAGTATTAAGCTCCAGGGAACATGATTTGAACCAATTCATTTTCAAAAAACTTTTCATAAATTTGTTCTATATATCTATACGATTGTTTCAGGCTTCTAACCATACGACTTATAGCCCTTATTTCATACAATCTGTGTAATATAAAGATTTCCTTTCACAAGTCCCCAGTTATTCTGGGGATTGAGAAAATTTGGGAATGTATATCGGAAATAAGGCATAAACGTCAGGGAAATATGTCCTCTGTATTACAAGTGATACACGGGTCAGTAAAAGGGTTAATGAAAGGAGCTATTTGAACAAAAGGACCTGCGATAAAATTATGTTGGTTTCTCATCAAGTTCGATACTATTATTAAATTCAAGATATAAAATACTTTTCTTTATGATTTAAGTTCAGTAATAATTCTCCCATTGGATTAGGTTTCGTAATATTATTTATCCATGAGAAATGTATAACGTCCATTAGAGATGTATGAATGAATTTATATACAAAGCTATTTGTAATCTTTACACTGAACCAAATATACGATTCTAGCTCCTCTGAACAGCACACTGATCTATGGAAGGTATATTAAGAGAATTTAAGGCGGGTTGCGATCTCACGCAACAATTGCATGAAGCCATTTTGTCAGTTTGACCCATAAAATGAAAATACTTGTTAACGACCTTGCTTGTCAGTTATTCTGTCATCCGCTTGTTTTATCAATCTTCCTAGAAGAAAAGGTTATATAAAATGAAGTGGGGTCAGTTATGATGCTGAATGTAGAGGTATTCGCTGTGGTGATATCTGCATATGTTTTATCGGTATAGTATCGGATACGTTTGTGATAGCATTATAGAGCTGGCCATAGAAATGCTAATAGTGATGAAGTCTGCAGTCACAATGGTATCTCCGCGGCGGTTTTAAAGCCGGTTAGAGAGATGTTAGCTGTGACGACATCTTCAATTTTTGTGGTGATATCATGGTGGCAGCGGCAGTGGAGACCGAGAGATGAAGGAACTGGTTAAATATTTTGATATTTTGTTCTTCTCGGAGGCAGCTTATTTACTGAGTGAACGCATCTTCTAATTGCTTGTCATGGAAGGTGAAATTACGTTAAATAAACTACGAGAATAACGAATAAAGCAGAGAAGTAGAACGAGAATATGACTGAAAGAGAGAAATAGAAGGAAAAGAAAGAAAGAGGGAATAAGAAAGCAGGGAAGAAAGTCTGGCAGGAAGGAATAAAGAAAGGAATGGATGAAGAAAGTAAGAGGGGAAAGAACCAGAGAAAGAATATAGAAAATGGAACGAGAGAAAAGGAAGAAGAAAAACCCTAAAGAACAAAAGAATGAAGAAAAAAGAAAAGAAGGAAGAATGATAGAAAGAAAGAATTAAATGGAGAATGAAAGAAGAAGGAAAAAAAAGAAATAACAACGACAGCAACAATAATAACAACAACAACAATAAGGGCAACAACGACAACAATAAAGGCAACAACGACAACAATACGGCTGGCAAAGGGAAGCGCACCTGATTGTCGTTGTAAGTCTGTTTAGCCGGCGGCTGCTGTCAGTAGGTTTTTGATTGTGAAGCATCACTTTCCAAAAATGGCATTCACGTTTCACTGGTTGGATATTAAAAACAACTACAACATCAACAACAACACGAAAAAGGCACCAGCGAAATGTTCTCTATTTTTCCTTGTTTTTATTTTACTTTATTCCTCTTCTGTTTTGTTACTGTTGTTGTTGTTGTTGTTGTTTCCCCCCCTCCTTTTCTTTTTCCAGTGTTGACGTTGGTATTCCACTCTGTCGAAGTAAAGGCAACAATTACAGTCCATATACGGTTCCTTCCATGCTCAGCATACCACAATCTCGCAAGAGTTTCTATAGAACTTCCTGCTTACGTATATGCAATACTCAATCTATCATATTTTTCTATGTATTATTATTCTTATATTAGTATTACTGATAATATGATAATAATAATAATAATAATAATAATAATAATAATAATAATAATAATAATAATAATACTGTTGATATTCTGACATATTTTCCTTAAACAACACACACACACATACATACATACATACATACATATATATATAGTGTGTTATATATATATGTTATATTGTATATATATATATGATATATATATATATATATATATATATATGTATATATGTATATATATATATATACCTATATATATATATATATAAATATATATATATATATAGGTATATATATATATCCGTAATAATGAAGGGTGAAATTAATTAATTTGGAATAATTATCAATTACACCAAGTAGTCTTCGGCATGTAAAAGCCTCATTCAGAAAATTTAAGTAATACTAAGCAATAAAGGGTTTAGCACGAATTGCCTTACCACATACCGAATTTAGAAATAGCAGTCAAAGAGTTATAGCTATTTCTTCTAGAAGAATAGCTATAACTCTTTGACTGCTATTTCTAAATTCGGTATGTGGTAAGGCATTCGTTGCTAAACCCTTTATTGCTTGGTATATATATATATATATATATATATATATATAGGTGGGGCGCACACACACATATAGGCATATGTTTATATATCTAAGTTTTCGCATCTATATATCTACATCTACTTATGTAGATATACATACATACTTGCATACATAAACACATATAAATATCAATCTGTCTGTCTCTATCTGCCTCGCTCCTGTTCTATGACTCTTTCCCTCTTTCTCTCTGTACATGTATATACATACACATGCATAGATACATGCATATATGCAGATATATGTACAGATACACACACGCACGCGCGTGCGCACACGCAACACACGCATATCATGTCCTCCATGTTCAAGGGCCGTCATATTAACCCTTGTCCCTCTTACATGTCAACCCACTGAGCACCGTCAGCAATTTTTAATCAGAAATGAACAAAAACCGGCTTGTTTACCTCTACTTGTTGTTTGTTGTTGTTGTTGTTAGTGACGGGGCGCGGTGGTTGTTGTGATGTCATCATCATCATCATCGTCATCGTCATCTTCGAACTCGCCATCCTTCTCCTCCTCCCCATTATCACGATCACAATCGGGATTATCATCATCATCATCATCATCATCGTCGTCGTAGTCCTCCTCCTCCTCCTCCTCATCATCATCATCATCAGTGTTGTCATCATTGTCCTCATACCTCCAGCAGCAGCAGCACCACCGCCACCACCACCACCATCGTCGTCGTCCTCTTCCTCCTCTTCCACATCATCATCCTTCGCTTTTCTGCGTCTTTTCTCTTTATCTTTCTTTTTAGTTGCATTTATTATTTCGCTTGTAATAATTTGAAACCATTAATTGCTTGCAGGATACTTGGTGCATCGAACAAAATGCTCAGCGCTATTTCGTCCGGCTCCTTGCGTTGTGTGTTCGCATCCCACCGAAGCCAATTTCGCTTTTCATCCTTTCGTGGTTGAAAGTACTTAGTTCGATATAATTAGGAAGAAGTATCAGTGTTACAGCAGCAGCAGCAGAAGGCAGTAGTAGTAGTAGTAGTAGTAGTAGTAGTAGTA
>NC_043015.1:32710428-32720428 GCF_006345805.1 Octopus sinensis
TCTCTATCAAATATATTACACCTTGCTCTTAAAGCTCAATTTTATTCAGTAGGTCCCAATTATGCCATAGTCTAAATTGAACTGTGCGCAGCATTTGAACAAGTTATTGTAGGTGAGGTGTACGGTAAATATTTCAAGGGAGATTGCGTTGGAGAAACCAATCTGCTTAGTGGTTTCATATTTCATACTGACATACGTTCATACTTACACCACTCACACTCACAAAAATGCACACACACACGTATATATGTATGTGCACATAAGTATACACACACAGCTATCATATATGCATATCTGTGTATATAGATATATTGTGTGTGTGTGTATACAAACAAACATAGTTGTATATACGTATGTACAACACACACCACACACACACACATATATATATATATATATATATATATATAATATATATATATATATATATATATATATACATATATGAATGGATGGACAGGCTGATAGATAGATAGGTAGATAGGTAGAAGACAGACAGACAGACAGATAGATAGATAGATAGATAGATATAGATAGATAGATAGATAGATAGATTGATTGATAGATAGATAGATAGATAGACAGACAGACAGACAGACAGAAAGACAGACAGACAGACAGACAGACAGATAGATAGATAGATAGATAGATAGATAGATAGATAGATAGATAGATAGATAGATAGACAGACAGACAGACAGACAGAAAGACAGATAGATAGATAGATAGATAGATAGATAGATAGATAGATAGATAGATAGATAGATAGATAGATAAATACATACATACATACATACATACATAAAAATAGGCATATATGTATACGCGATATTTCGTTGATAATTTCGATTCCGTAATAGATGATATTTGACCACGAATTGAGATTAAACCTGAAACTACGTTCAGTTTAAGTCAATTCACCGATACATTAAATCAGTGGGGATCATTCAGCTTGCAAGAAACCGCAGGCTAATATCCATCAAATCCTTCCTTACAGTTTGGGTAGAGAAGACCTAATTTGATTATGACTTCTGATCCACACTGTCTGAAATTATAAATATTGGATAGTCACATCTTAAACGCATTTGGTCCTAGGTCTGGTAGATAAAGCTGTATAAAAGCTAATATAATCTAAGGGTAAACAACTGCAATAACGAGGACACAGGTAAACATGCATTGTATCAGCAATATTGTAGCAAGTCTTGTTGAATCCATCCGGGCCTTTATTGTAAGGTTTGTTGTAATCCTCCAGTGATAAAACCATGTTGTCCTGGTTTTATAAATACTTTGGGAAATTTATAATGGCAGGTTTGTCTGAGGAGGTCGAATGCTTACGTAAAACAATTTGACGCATGCTCGTCAAAACCTTAGAGGTTTAATATTATACTGTGGGTCAAAAAAGTAAAAAAAAAATTCTCACAAATCAGAGCAGAAAGAGTAGAAAGTTCACTTTGTAGTTTGGAATTTCGAGACTTTTGTTAGTTGTTTGTTTTATTCCATCTTTTCCATCTGATTTATGTTTGTAAGAAAATGGAGCCGAAACGCTCTACTGGCAAAAAAATAAACAAACAAACTTCCCTAACAAGGCATTTTTATTCCGATCCTGAAGTTCCTAGCCCTCTCGTAACTTCAATTTGATACTCACTTTCAGACTTCTAAGGGATTGTAAGTTTATTTTATCTCTTGGGGTTAATACACGAGGAAAGAATTTACCGTTTCAACGATTCTACAACTAGTAGGGAAAAAAGTGAAAACAGTCTACTTGAAGGCATCAGAGCATTTTGATATTCTGGTATTTTTTTTTTCAGATATCAACCATTTTTACCCGCTAGTCTCTACAGAGTACCAAACATCATTATTTAAAGATATCTTTCTGAGTTTACAGACTTACTATCTTTATCTAAAGTTAATTTACTCTACACAATTATGGCCGAGCTTAGTAGCACATTGGCAATTTTGCCTGTGTTTTGCGGGGATTTATTTGGTTTTTTTCGTTTCATTGTTCTGATATTTTGTTTGTAAAGCAGATACCGGCAAATATGTGATAAGATCCCGAAAAAACGAGACTGCAAGGCGGTTTCAATTCCCGGTTGAAGCTATTTTATAATAACTAACACAGGTAATTCTCCAGGGAAGAGCATTAAGTCATTAACATCACACGACATTGTCTATTCTTCCTCTAAAGTATAGCTGCTCGGTGCCCCGTTCCTATCAGGCAAAAAAAAAAAAAAGTACATTCTATTTATTTGCTATTTATCCAGTTTAGATGACATCTTTCACTCGTAATTTTTTCTTCACGTTCTGGTTTTAAGAACTCTGCTATTACTATAACATGCATAACGAGAATTAAAGAAGAAAAAGTGAGTGGAGGGACTTAACTAACTTTACCCGAGAAAGCATGAAAAATGGCTATTTCCTTCAGACTTTGTTTTTATTGCATTTATTCTGTTTGAAATGTAATGAAAAATAGATCAGTTTGAAAACATTGATTTTCAGGTCACAAAAGCAAAGTTTGAAGGGAATTGTAGTAATTTCATACGATTTCCAGATGGAAGCAAATACACAATAACACTTATTAACCGAAGACAAAAGAAGAAAAAAAAGAAAAAAAGAAAATGCTACACGGTGTTGTTGAAAAGCTTAATGACAGAATAAGCGTTTCCTGTAGAATAGGTATTTGCTGTAGAGTTAACATTTATTGGAAAATAAATACTTACTGTAAACATTTATTGTGGAGTAAACGCTGACTGAAAGATGGGCAATTTTTACAGAATGATTAATACTTTTAATAATATTTGTTGAGGGGCGGTGAGTGAGCAGAATCGTTTGCACAGCGGGCAAAATGCTTAGCGGCATTTCATCAGTATTTGTGTTCTCAGTTCAAATTCTGCGAGGTCGAGTTTGCCTTTCATCTTTTCGGAGTTGATAAAATAAGTACCAGTCAGTTGAGTTTTGGGGGGTCAATGCAATCGACTAGTCCTCTACCCCTAAATTACAGGCCTTGTGCCAAAATTTGAAACCAATATTTGTAGGGAGATTCGTTATAGTGAAAGAAATAATTACTATAGTCGGAAAAACTATTAGAAAGCAAACAATTACTAAAGAGTGATCTATTTATGAAGGGTAATTAATTATTGAACAGAGATTAATTATTATTAAAGAATAAATAATAAGTAATTATTGTAGAATAAGTAATTATTGCAGGGTAGTAAAATAAGTAATTATTGTAGAATAAGTAATTATTGTAGGGTAATCAATTGTGGTATTATGATTAAATTGTTATAAAGTAAACAATTATTGAAAACAGTTGTTACGGAGTGAGCGATTAATTATTGGACGGTAAACACAGCAGAATGAACAATCATTGCAGAGTGAACAATTATTAGACTGATTAAATATTGTAAAGTAAATGTTTTATGTTTATAAATATGTTTTCCAATACTGAACACGAAATCGATTGCCTTGCTGATCGGATAATAAAGAAATTAATTGGTTCTTGTGTAAGAAATCGAAATTCTAAAATATCTGTAATGTAAATTCCTTTAGATATGCAAATGTGTTTACAGTCCTGTAAATACTAGCTTTGACCATATCTCGTCTATGGTACTATTGTTGTAGTTTCCATTACCTGGCACTCCGTCGCTTGCGACGACGAGGGTTTCAGTTTATCCGATCAACGGAACAGCTTGCTCGTAAGATTAACGTGCAAGTGGCTGATCACTCCACAGACACCCGTACCCCTTCACGTACTTCTCAGAGAGATTCGGTGTGACACAGTATGACAAGGCTGGTCCCTTGAAATGCCGGTATTACTCATTTTCGCCAGCTGAGTGGACTGGAGCAACGAGAAGTCAAATGTCTTGCTCAAGGACACAATGCACCGCCGCGAATAGAACTCGCGACCCTACGATCGCCAGCCGAATACCCTAACCACTGTAGTGCCAAGCCATATGCACGACCCGACAACGTTTGACCAAATATGCGTCAGTAACGACCAGCCGTATATTTGTTTATCGAATAATACTTTGTCCAACGTAACCCCATTTTTAAAGCATGATGCAATGTATTTTGAGATAGAATTAACTGCTATTTCTAGCGGTTTTAAGTAGCTGCGTAAAGACGTCCTTTTTAACTCGATGCTGTTGGTGTTGCAGTTATCGTTCTAGCTTTATGTACAGACACCATCCTCCGCTTGAATAATCCAACCCCTATGAGCAATACTCAAGAGCAAGCCGTGGCATGCAGATTATAACTTATGACAATAACAACGTGTCAATTTGCATTAACTTCAAGCCGTGGTTACTCTGTCTGTAACTTAAGATGTCCGCTCTCACGAGGTAAAATACGACCATTTTAAAGTGATTGTATATATTAGTTTTGATTAATATTTTGCTTGGAAATAAATTGTTACGTGGTTTTGTTTCAGAAGAAGATAGCTAGAGTCTTACTTTCCATTGAATTGGATGAGTTCGTGGAATCATAAATAGCTACGATATTTTATTTTTATATTTTAGTACAGTTGACATTCGACATCCAGACAAATAGTTCCTCTTCGAAGAGTTTATTTAATGAATCCATTACATTATGCAGTTTGTGAGAATTGCGATGGCTACTGCGTACAAGTTAACGTTTTTTGTGGGCCAGTGTACTCACGTTTGATAACAGGACAATACATAGATTCATAATACATTATCAGTCTTTTATCTGGGGTTTTTTTTTCAGTTATTGGACTGTGGCCATGCTGGGGCACATCCTTGAAGGAATTTAGTAGCACGGACCCGACACCGATATTTATTCTATCGGACTCTTTCACCGAGCTGCTAGTTTAAGTGCATAGACAAATCAACCAGTATACCCCAACAAGGGTGTGGAAGACACACACAAGCACATACACACACACAAGCACACACACACACACAGATACACACACACACATATGAGTATGTACGCAAGGCTTCCACATAATTTCTGCCTGCCACACGCACAAAAAAAGGATAAATACTGATGTCGATTTCTTTGACTAAAATTTTCGAGGCGGTGCTCCAACATGGCCGCAATCTAATGACTGAAACAGGTAAACCAAAGAAAAACGATACATGCTGAAAGTTACGGTCAGCCACGGAACAAACTGAAGTAGACGGCAATTTTTTGATAATAAACATGTGTGTGTGTGGTGTGTGTGTGTGTGTGTGTGTGTGTGTGTATGTATGTGTGTGTGTGAAGGCGCGCATCTTAGTGCTTAGGCCGTGAGTTCGATTCTCGGTTGCATTTTGTGTCCTCGAACAAGTAACTTTATTTTACGTTACTCCAATTCACTCAGCTAACAAGAATGTGTTGTACCTGTATTTTAAGGGGCGGCAGCCTTGTTGCATTCTGTATTATACTGAATGATGCGCGTCTATGTGGAGTGGTCAGCCATTTGCACATTAAGTTCCTGAGCGGGCTTTTCCGTTGGCTGGATGAACTGGAACACACATCGACGTAACAGACGAAGTGCCAGTTCATATATATATATATATATATATATATATATATAATATATATATTAATATATATAAGGTGTGTGTGTGTAGCACAAATTTACAGAAAACAAATGACAAAGACAGGTGAGGGAACAACAAGCAGGTGTATAAGTTTGACACGCTCTGAAAGAATGGAAAAGTCTCTGACGTTTTGAGCCTTCGCTCTTCGACGGAAACGATTGGGAAGAGAAAAGGGGAGAGAGAACGAAAAAACAACGGAGAGAGTAAAAAATGTGTTGGTATTAACAGTTGAACATGAAATCTCTCTCTCTCTCTCTCTATATATATATATATATATATATATATAGGGAGAGAGAGAGAGAGAGAGAGAGAGAGAGAGAGAGAGAGAAAGTGAGAGAGAGAGATTTTAGTGTTTGCTTCTTCTGTCAAGTTATAAAAGAAAGATTATTTATTCTATAAAAGAATCAATTAACGTCACGCTCAAGAATTACGCAATTCGGTTTAGCAGAGCTGAAGTATATTGACCTTTTACAAGTAGACGTGTGACAATGACTTCGAAGTTTCGGCATGCTAGCCTTCGTCAGACTGTACATCCATCCAGCCATCCATCATTCCATCCATCCACACATACATACATACATACATACATTACATACATACAAATAAATGAGTAATTATGTATAGTTTTCAGCGCGCATTTGTGTATACTAATGCTACTGCGTAAGAGAAGAGTATCTTTAATATACACATTTGAGATGTGTGTCCGGTTTATCTTATTGTAGACATCTGTAGAGATATGATTTAAGATGGGTATATAATGTGTACATGTAATGTATGTGAGTGCGTGTTTGCGTCAGCGTGCGTGTATTTACATATATATATATGTGTGTGTGTGGTGTGTGTGTTCCATTAGGCTGTCTGAAGAATAACAACTTAACTACAACAACGTGTATTTAAAATATGGAAGCGCATCTGTGAAATACGTATTTTAAATATTTGTTTAATAGAGGCTCTGACATCGAATAGCTTCCACCAGATGATGAGAAAAAGGAGTCGCGGAAAGAGGTGATAAGGAGGGGGGAGCAGGAGTTGGAGGAGGATATTATTGATGGTGGTGGCGTTTGTGGTGGTAGCGATAATGCTGTTGATGATGATGTGGTAATATTGGTGGTAGTTCGGATTTTATTAGACTATCGAATAAATAATAATAATAATAATAATAATAATAATAATAATAATATAATAATGATAATAATAAATAATAATGATAATAATAATAATAATAATGATAATTATAATAATAATAATAATAATAATAATAATAATAATAATATAATAATGATATTAATATAATAATAATAATTTCAAACGAAATGTCCCTTCAGTTCCCGGCGCCAATGAGGGGACTTGAAATAAATATCGCGTTCGCCACATTGGTACATATGAAATTAGATCTGGTTCAATTTGGATGGTTATATAATATCTTGATGTAATTTGGATAAATATCCTAAAACAGATCCATATATGTGTGTGTGCGTGTATACACATACATATATACATACATAGATACATACATACATACATACATACATACATGCACATGTATATACAAAATGTAAATATATGCATGTGTGTGTGTGTGTGTCTATGTCTACGTCTGTGTACATACCTCAACCAAATATAAATACTTCAACCATATATATATATATATATATATATATATATATATATATATATATATATATATATATACGATGGGCTACTTTCAGTTCCTGTGATTCAAATCCGCTCACAAGTCTTTAGTCGGCCGAGGAAGACATTTGCTTAAAGAAGGTACCACGGAAACATATGTTTGGAAGCAAGCTTCTTACCACACAGCCACGCCTGCGCCTGCTAGATCTGTATAGTATAAGTGCATTTATGTTTGTGCTTATATATGTATATATATATATATATATATATATATATATTATCTTTTACTTGTTTCAGTCATTTGACTGCAGCCATGCTTGAGCACTGCTATATATAGAGAGAGATACAGATAGAGAGAGATCATATTAGCTGCCAAGATTTAAATATATTCGCGAGCACAGCTTACTATATGTATATATATATTTACATATATACATATACATGCACAGGCCCCCACCCATACATAGATGCACACAAAAACGCACACACGCACGCACACATAGACATATACGCGCATACACACACACACGATAACACAAAAGAACAATGCACCATATGCTACCAGCAAAGAGAAAGTGCGAAAAGTGATAAACATCGCCAAAACATCTCATTTTCAATTGGTGACGAAGAAAGAAAAATTAGAAGACAAGGAATTTGAAACGAGAAATTAATCTAAAACGATTTGAATGAAAGATCTGCGACATTTTCTAAATGGCGCAACTGGTGTGTATTTAAACACAATTGTTATGCCAAGTAGTTTTTTGTTTCCTTCAGACACTATGGTTTTTGGATCTTTTCGGTTTGAACGGTAGTTTTTTAAAATAATTTCCACGTAACTAAACACTTTTAAACTTCGTATACTGGTAGAATGTGTTTACAAAACATCTTTTTCTCTTGGCTTTATTGAGAAAATTCTATAGTTTGTAAGATATTGTTGTTGTTTTTCTTCAATTTCTGCAATTTCAACCAATCAATGACGTCTATTGAGGTGAAAACATTCTGTGCCGTATGAATATGTCCCTCGTTTAAGAAACAGATTGGGTTTATTTACATTTCTGAAGAAAAAAAAGATGCCCTTCTCCCACCCCTAACCCTAACCCTAACTATAACCCTAACCCTAAAACAGATTGAAATGCAATAGATCGATACTAGGGTCATAATTATGGGTGACAATTTCATATGACACCGCTAGAAAAAAACTGCCGTTCAAACCGAAAAGATCCGATTTTTATATAATTACAGTATAAACATAGATTAAAACCGATGATGAGCCTCGTAGAGTTTAAACCAATCTTTAAATTCATCTCCAACACTTCTCTTAATTGTACGAGTAATTCCTTTCGGAAAGTCTTGCACGTCTCAAACTCACGTTTTGTACACTTCTACATAGAACGATAAGTGCTTAGCTAAGCTGAAATATTTACGTAACCTAAGCTATTCGCAATATTTGGTTAACAGTAATACGATACAATTTAATGCATGGTTAAATAGTTAATATATTATGTATAGTTAATCTGTTAAATGTAAGATATGTTTATATAGTTAATATCTGGTAAACAACCGCGCGATAAAATATTTAATGCATGGTTAAATAGTTGATATATTCTATATGGCTGATGTAGTAAAATGTAATATAGGGCTAACAAATAAATAATATATTATAAATGAAATGTGTGGAGCAATGGAGCAGCCATTGGGGAAGGAAGATATTGAACGAAGCAACAGGGAGGAGAGAGGAACCAGCCAGATAATAAACATGGCAAACCAAATATCAAATACATAACTGCGATTATGCAATGTGTATGTGTATATATATATGCATGTATGTATGTATATGCTTATTTCTCTGTATCTGTGTGCATGTGTGTGTGTGTGTGTGTGTGTGTGTGTGTGTGTGTGTGTGTGTTGCATGCACGACTGTATTTGATTGATTTTGGTGGTGAAGCTTGCCGCCCAAGGTGGAGCAAGCGTCATCTCAAAGAATTCCATCCAATGAGGTAACCCGAGAAACAATCTGTGTGTGTATGCGTATGCATGTGTGAGTATGTATCTATGAGTGTGCAGCTACGTATATTCACCACACATACATATTTATATATAAATATATATAAATATATTATATATATATTATATATATTATATATATATATATTTCATATTCCATGCACTCGTACTTTGTATTTTTTGTTGTACACGTTCCATGACGCCCTGTGCCTACATATGCATATATATATATATATATATATAATATATACGTATAGATGTATGTACATATACGTATGTACATATGCAATATATAACATACATACAAACACACACACACACAACACACACCACACAACACACATACATATATATATATATATTTATATGTATATACACACACAAACATATATATATATCTTAATCAATGTAATTAAATTCGAATCTAAATGTAAGTGTAATATACTAAAATGTATATATAAGTACGTGCGACGACGTAATACTATTCGTTCTCTCTCTCCCCCTCTCCCCCCACCCCTGTGCAATATATTATATATCATGGTTGTAGCCATCAGTTCAAGTATAAATTCTGGAGTCCTAAACTCTCACTCAGAATAAAGACGTACACTCGCGGACGTATACACAATTGTACAAACACTGAAAATGCAGACACACACATTGATTCATACACACATGTATATATATATATGTATGTATGCGTGTTGTGTGTGTGAGTGTGTGTGTGTGAGTGTGTGTGTGTGAGAGAGTGTATGTGTGAGTGTGTGTGTATTTGTGCTTGTGTGTATTTATAAGCGTGAATCCGAAATTTTATTCACTTTGTT
>NC_043015.1:32725428-32765428 GCF_006345805.1 Octopus sinensis
ATACATATTATATCAACGCAGACAGACAGACAGGCATACATTCCTACCGCCAACACCACCATAACATCACTACTACTACTACTACTACTACTACCACACCACCGCCACCACTGCCACCACCACCACCACCGCCACCATCACACCACCACTACCACACCACCACCACCACCACCACCAACATGCTATTGGTTATGATAATATTGTAATATAGACTTCATATTTACCACGTGAACTACGATGAAAATAATATGAGAAAGATATGGTGTATAATTTTTTTGTGCAGGGTTCCTTGAGACATGTAATTTATTTTAAGGGTTACGTAAGGGTAAAAAGGGTTGAGAAACACTGGTGTAGATGCATGCAGGGAGGGAAGCATTTCTTCAGTTTATTTCTACCACTGACCCCCACTTTTCAGTAAATTTACTGGAAACAACACCTCCCTCAACACCCTCAACATATTCTGCAAGTACAACCTGAAGAAATTCATAAGAACCTGGCTATGCAAGAAAATCTCTGTCTTTGGTCCATTTAGTAATGTCCGCTTTGGTTACCGCACAAAGGAAACCGCGTTTGACCAGAAGTGTGACTCTTGCAATGAACTTGGTTGATGACCAGATCAGCCCAACATGTTACAACAGATGTTTGACTTAACTTCAGGTATCTGCGATGATTGATTCCCAATAAAATGTGTGCAAGAACGGTTTCGTTGCCCGATAGTCATCTGAGACAGACGGCGGCTGTCTCAGATGATGACTATCGACTTTATTCGAAACGGGAACGACCCCCAGGGGTACAGATCACGATGGAACTTGACCACAGATTACGGATTAAATTGACAATGCCGGCAACAGCAGTGGAGGCACAATGGCCCAGTGGTTAGGGCAGTGGACTCGCGGTCGGAGGATCGCGGTTTCGATTCCCAGACTGGGCGTTGTGTTTGTTTATTGAGCGAAAACACCTAAAGCTCCACAAGGCTCCGGCAAGGGGTGGTGGCGACCCCTGTTGTACTCTTTCGCTCCAACTTTCTCTCACACTATCTTCCTGTTTCTCGTACTCGACTTCCTACGCAACCGCTGAGCCTGGATGCGCATTCATCCATCCGTTGATGGTCTCGGTGTCGGGGGTTGACCTGCTTTCTCTTCTGCAGGTCTTACGAATAGCAAAGGACAACGTTTCGGACTTCTCCCAAACGCTCAACAAACAAATAAGCAGCAGCAGCAGCAGCAGCGGCGGCGGCGGTGGTAGCAGTAGTGGTCATGGCTATGATACTGATGATGATGATGACGAATACGACGACAATGATGATAATTATTATGAAGACGATGTGGATGATAACAATGATGATGACGACGTCGATTATGATGATGATGATGATGATGACGAGGACGACGATGATGAGGATGACGACGACGACGATGATGATGGTTGGAGGTGATTCCAACACGAGAGGTATCTCTGTAGTAGAGAACATCTCACCTCGCGCACCAGCGGCTCTTTGCCACCACCGTCGATCACTTGGCTCACAATAATTAAAACGCATAGAAAACATCTGTATATCTTTTTGGAGTCTATCAAATATTAATTAAGGTAAAGGAAAGTCTGCTGAGAACAAAGGTATGTAAATAAAACATATCAGGTGTAAATCTAGCAAGATAGATGTTTAAAAACCTGGAAAGATAGACAGGTAGATTGATAATTAGATAGACAGTCATGTAAATAAGTTAGGTAGGTGGTTAGAGAGATGGTGAGAATGAGAGAGACAGAGAGGGAGACAGAAAGAAAGAGAAAGAGAGAGAAAGAGAAAGAGAGAAAAAGAGAAAGAGAGAGAAAGGAAAAGAAAGACACATAAGTAGGTATGGTGGTAGGTAGATAGGTAAGTGGGTAGGATAGACAGATAGCACACTATGTGTGTGAGTGTGTGTCCACATACAATCACACACTCACTCACTCACTCTTTCTCTCTCACGCACGTACAGATAGATAGATAGATAGATAGATAGATAGATAGATAGATAGATAGATAGATGTTTCTTTATTAGCCACACAGGGCTGCACACAGATAGAACAAATTACAAGTAGAGCTTTTCTTTTGGGGGTAAAAAAAAAAAAAAAGGGGGAGAGTGGTGGTTTTCGATCAAAAGGATCGAAAAAAAAAAGGAAAGAAAAAGGGGAAAAAAAAGGGGAGAGAAAAAAATGAATAATAGGGATCGTTAAAACACAGAAATGTCAATATGAAGTGTAAAGGGGAGGACAGGTGAGTTTACTCGTGGAAAGAAAAGCCTACGGAAAAGACCACGGTACCTCTCGTCATGAAGTCACATGTTATATTTCTTTTTCTTTCTTTTTTTTTTTGCAAATAAGCAACTCTCTGTATTAATTTTTATGGTTCATAGAATCATAGTCAAGGTGGCTTCGTCATTCATACGTGCCATCCTTGCTACATTCACCCATCTTTTTTTAAAACATTCACTAGACAAAACTTGCCTAGATAGATAGATAGATAGATAGATAGATAGATAGATAGATAGATAGATAGATAGATAGATAGATGGATAGATAGGATGGATGGATGGATGGATGGATAGATAGATACGTAGACAGACAGCAAACGATAAGAGAAAAAGGTAGGATAGAGACAAACAGCTAAATAGATTACCATATGTGTATATATTATTGTGCGTGTGCGCACATGTAGTGAGGTCTATGTATGCCTATCTTAGACACTAAGAATCCTATCTATCTATCTGTCTATCTATCGGCCCGGGTAGCTGTTTAAGGGTCTATATATCAGACTGTCAATCCCTATTTCATACATGTGTGTGAGTGCCAATGCATTCGAGGGAGAGTTGTACCAAGTAACATGTATATATATATATATATATATGTGTGTGTGTGTGTGTGTGTGTGTGTATGTATAATGTATATATATATATATGTATATATGGATAAAACTTACTTGGAAGAGGATGCGTGGCGTTCAACCATATAATAATATAAATAATGTTTATGTTTGTTTATGTTTATGTTTTCCAGTTTCAGCTCTTGAGCTGTGGCCATGCTGGGGCACCGCATATAATATATATATATTATTTATATTATGCACACACACACACACACACACACACACACATACATATATATATATATATATATATATATCACTATATATATATACAGCTGAGCAACGCTAATAAAGTGGAGCGACGTGAAATATAGTGTCTTGCTCAAGAACACAACACACAGTTTGATCCGGGAATCGAACTCACTACCTCATGATTGTGAGCCCGACGCCTTAACCATTGAGTCATTAGACTTCACGCAAACACACACACACACACATACACAAAATATATACCTATGTGCATGAGTATCACTAAAATATATGAATAAATAAATATAAATATATTGTGTATGTGTGTAACTACATGTATATATATATATAATATGTATATACATATATACATACGCACACATATGTATATATTCATATATACACACATATAGATACATATATAAGTTTGGGTGTGTATATATCTGTTAATGTAGATGTGTTTCTTTATACGTATGTAAATAAAGGAACGTAATTCTCTGCAAATCAGCCAAGCTATGTGAAATAAAAGAGACAATGGTGTGTTCAGAGAACTTCGGTTGCAATATGAATGTGGAATAATCGGAGAGACTTCTTTACAATGTCTGCTTTGGCAATTATTTCCACGTCTAGAATCAATATTTCCTGTACAGTGTTGGAGAGATATCAAAATATATGTCATAATTAATATTCAGTCTCACTGAGCCGTACATTAGCATACAAACACACGCACGCACACACACACTCACATACACACACACACTCTCTCTCTCTCTCTCTCTCTCTCTCTCTCTCTGACAAATATATATATATATATATGTATGTATATATGAATGTATCTATGTATCTATGTATCTATCTATATATATATACGTGTATATATATTTATAATGCCAGTGCAGTGTTCGAAAGGACAGGCGTAATCATTCTGTATACAAACGCATGCCTCAAGACATGTATATATAATATATATATATATATATATATATATATATAATGTATGTGTGTGTGTGTGTGTGTGTGTGTGTGTGTGTGTGTGTGTGGGTGGTGTGTGTGTGTGTGTGTGTTTGTATGTGTGTGTGTGTGTGTATGTGTGGTGTGTGTGTGTGTATAAATATATAGTTTACATATGATCAGACAAAACATATGCTTAGAGCAAAGAACGCATTGACACAAATACATACACATATACGCTTTATACATGAATGTGTTTCAGAATATACACATACATAAATGAAAGTACATTTTGTGCATTTATAGAGGGTATCTTGTGCTTGGTTTTATATATATATATATATATATATATATATATATATATGCATATGTGCATGAGTATAACTAAACTATATACTCATGTATAGTAGGCTTTATTCATCATCCTTTAAATATTAAGAGGATCTTACAGATCTTTATAGTCCCAGAACCCACGATACACTTTTAGCTTCATATCTGTTTTTATTGGAGATAGTAATAGATGTGAAGTTGAAAGTGTAACTTAGTTACTAGATTTGCAATAAAGGTCTATTTTCGGTAGAGGTCTTCTTACCCTAATATTTTTCTGACTACATTGCTGTTCAGAATATAACTGATTTGCATGACGGTTTTCCTTCCTGTCCCACACTACGATACCTGGCCTGTTGTGTTTTAACTCGGTGGCTGTTTAAATTTTAAAATATTCTTTCGACCCATCAGTCTCAATATAATCAACTCCTCTATGTGTTTGCTTTTATATGATGCTATATAATTATATGATTCTATATAAACGAAGATATTTCCTTCGTTTTGCTGCTTTTCTTTCTACGAAATGAGAAGATCACTTGCGGGAATGTTATTTTAACGAGTTGTATAGTTATCACCTGATGAGACACATCTACACCGCTGGATGCCCCTGAACCAGTTGTTAAGTATCCCAACCGTGAGGGATCGATGCTAGGTGAGTTGAAACAATTGTCGTGTTTAATAATAAAAGTTTTCTTATATTCCATCTTCCGCTTTCATTCACCATATATATATATATATATATATATATATATATATATATATATATATATATATATATATATGTATGTTATGTATGTATGTATGTATGTATGTATGTATGTATATCTATATATATAGATATATATGTGTGGTGTGTGTAGATATATATATACACACGCAATATATATATATATACATACATACAAATATTACATTATATTCGTGTGTAAGTATGTGTATGTGGGAGTATGTATACGGACAAGAAAAGTATAGATTGGAAGCAAGCAATGATAAAGAGTGCATGTAGCAGGATTTGTCTATTTAATTGTCTAGAAGGTGTCAGTACATTTTCTTTTCTATGCTGAACAAGTGCTTGCCTTAAAATAGAAGAAATTTTAAATATTTCTCATATTTACACGCACCTAAAAATACTTCATTTTATCGCCAGATAATTGATCAATATATATATATATATATATATATCACAGAAATATTGTATTACCGTCTTCTAGTTGATTAAATCGATAAATTCCAGCATATTGTTTATATTTGTTCCTTAGCTTTATCTGTCTCCCAAATAAAAGGAAAAAGCTAAACATTTCTTTAAAATCTATATCGCCTATGGCCAAATTATGTAGAAATATCGATAGGTTTAAAATATATATGATTTATTTTCAATGTAATGTACAGTAATCTTTATGTTCTTAAAGTATTCTTCGATTCACATTCGAAAATACGGTACATCTTAATACATTCTAGCAACAGAAAAGAAGATGTTATTACAATTATGTCTTGCCGGGACGAAGAGAGAATAATTGGTTTCTCAGCACAGGTAAAAATAAACTTAGATCTACGGCAGAATAAACATCTACGAATTTGTTTAGAGCATCTTGTGTCTTGTCTCTGGATGTTGACATGCCTTTAGACGTGTGCTTTCCGTATATATCTTAATGAAATTTTCATCAAATCCCTTTCAGATAGTGTAAATTCTGATTATTTAGGAAATTTGCTGGGAAAATGTTTTTAGTGATGGAGCAGACGAGTTTCGGATAATTCACAAGCGTGGACTTTGTTTCCTCATAACGTTCAAATAAATGAATATTTTTTTTCACTAAATTTTCTACAAATATATTTCAGATGATGTAAATTACATTTATATAGAAACTTAATGCATAAAATGGCAGGCGCACACACGACACGTGTTTAAAAGAGATGCCGTTAAAATAAGTGATTATCTAAGCAAGTGTTGTTTAGATGTCATTCACGCATCAGTTAACTGTATAACCGCTAAATATCAAATTACAATAAAAGAAAGAAATGAAAGAGAGAGAGAGAGAGAGAGAGAGAGAGAGAGAGAGAGAGAGAGAGAGATTGGAATCTATCAGTCAGAGAGAAAAGAAAAAGAGGAAAGGAATGGAAAAAGTACCTGTGATATTACGTATATTGAAAATTAAAATAAAAATTAGAATAAGAATGAGAATGTATGGAAGTCAATGTCTAAATATATAATGTGGAATTGGAAGAGGATAAAACAAGGGAAAAGTTTATGGAAAACAGATTTAAAAGTAGGCAAAAAAAAAAAAGGAATATTTTGAAAAATATCGTTAAATGCCATAAAGCGGGAATAATGAGTGTACAGGTTAACCATTTAATCCCTTTTTATGGCATTCAAATTGAAATAAATTGAAAATATCAAAATACATTATTTAAATTTTCCAATGAAAGAAAACGGTTTATGGGTGGAAAAGATGGTGGCGTATGACCGGATTGCACAAAGAATTGAAAGGGGCTAATCGTTGCGGGGACAGAGAATTACAAAGGTAACATTTGGAAGTATACACATTCTAAAAGGCTCTGTTTTGGGAAAGTGGTCAGGCTCGATTCAGATGTACCTGAACAAACTTGTTGAAAATTTCTAGATACCTGAATAAATTGATATACTAGTAAAAGCGTAACTTGAGATTGTTTTCAATTTATCCAGAGTAAGATCTGAATTCAGGGCTATTGTCTATCTTTGCATAATGACCCAAACTATTATAGCATATAAACATGGTTCCTATTATTTAAAATATGAGAAACTCTGATAATATAAAGTACTCAGTCCATGTAGCTGTAAGTAAGTGCCATGGTTAATATAGTGAACCGTCAAAAGTAAAGTTCAGCCAGCTACAAGTAGTTAGTCGTCTCAACATAGCACAATTCCCTGTACTGTCGGCATTGAATTGACATAAAAGTTGGAATGAATAGTCACCGGCTAGTAGGCTTGAGTAAGGCTCACTAGCTTAATAAGAAAATCTGCAATAGACCAATAGCATAACCAGGAAATCTATTTCTCTATAATCAAATAATCACAGACTGTACGAATCTTCGTGGTGCAAAACAAAAAAAAAATTATCTATACATAGATATATATTATATGTACACACACATACATATGCATGGACATACACACTCAGACACACAATATTCACATATTTGTATTATTTTGAGGGGGAAATCCACGAAGTGCTTATAACTGTGGCTGTCAACCGGCTTCTTTCGTATTACTTTCAAATTTTATGCGTCTGAAGTTAGTAGCCTTGATCATCAATGAGACTGAAGTTAATAAATATTTCGAAATCACTCCGAGCAAATCTCAACCTCACAAAACCTCTAGGCGTGAGGAAATATTCCGTTTTACAAACACACAATATCATATATATATATATATATATATATAATCATATAATAGCAGCAAGTATATCCGAGGTATGTGGTACGACGTTTCATGCTACTTCATTTTATTAAACACTGTAAGTATTACGAAGTAGCATGAAACGATCGTACCACATTACCTCGGACATACTTGTTGCGTATTTTGATTGTAATCACCCCATGGATTTATATGGATAATTGCATACAAAATTCTGGTGCCTTTGACTTAAGTACCATATTCATCTGAATCTAAATTTTGCTGAACTTATATATATTATATATATATATATATATACACGCACACATGCACGCACACTCACACACACACACATATACATGTCTATGTAGGTAAACACATGTGCGTATTCCTGTTTGTGCGAGTGTATATGTAGGGAGACTCTGTATATAGATCATACTGTATGCCACTAAGAAACATCGACGCAAAAACACTGATAAACATTTAAGGGGGAAAAAAACATGAATTACTGGTAAAATAGGTAAATATGAAATGTCACTTACTAATAGGTTCATGGCAATAATGTTGACATTGTTGGTGATGAGATCTCATACAGCTTGGCATCCTCATCTTGGTAAGAGAAACAGAAAGTAAAAAGGTTAGGGTCCATGTGAATTGATACTGTCAAAAACACACACATACAAACATGAATATATAAAAGTTCGCATTACGCAGAACTTATGTAAATGCATATATCTGTGTGTGTGTGTTCGTATGCACACACACATATATGTAACAAATGTATATCTACATATATATGTATATATATATATATATATATATATATATATATATATATATATATATATATATATATCTATATATATAATATATATATGCATATATATGCATATAAATTACAAATATCATTGCTGTTGCTGTTGCTGCTGTTATTATTATTATACACATGCATAAGCTTGAGGTCCCATAACAAACAGATTTTCCAAGAGAGATTATCATTTCTTCTTAATATTTGGTGGAATTAAATCTTTGAAATTGACTTTTGAAGAAATAAGGAAAAAGATGTGATGAACTCACCACTCAGTGGTAGATATATACATCACTATTTCATTCTTTTTAGAAATTGTCAGCATGATATGATCCGAGGTTTATTAATCAAACACTATAACACTATAAATGCTGTGTGTGTCTATATATATATATATAATATATATACAATATGTTACATTACTCGGTAGTCAAGATAAAACTCTGAGTTCAGATGCCGAAGTGGAAATCCAACACACCATCTCTTCGGTTATCTGGCTATTTAAATAGCCAGATAACCGAAGAGATGGTGTTGTGGATTTCCACTTCGGCATCTGAAACTCAGAGTTTTATCTTGACTACCGAGTAATGTAACATATTGTATAGATAAATTTCCTCTATTACATAATATTGAGGTCTCTTTCTTTCTTTTGTTTTCTTAACCGTTTTATCAATATATATAATATATATATATATATATATATATATATGTATTATATATATATATATATATATGTATGTAGCCAAAATACACACACCACACACACAGAGAGAGAGAGAGGTCGACAGACTTTAGATATGTATATATAATTATTATATGATGTTGCAATTGTAACGGTTACTAATCGATGCAGCAGAAACATATGTAGGTCTATTTGAAGCTGTGTGTATATATATATATATATATATATATATATGAAGGAATTAAAGATAGTGCTAATGCTACTTCGTAATAATCCTTATTATCATTATTATTGATAGATAGATAGATAGATAGATAGTTAGATATACAGATAGAGAGATAAACATACAGTCAGATTAGACCGACAGACAGATAGGCAGACAGACAGAGAGACAGACTGACAGACAAACAGACAGACAGACATATAGATAGATAGATAAATAGACAGGAATATAGATATGGAGGATGTGTCTTGGGGAGTGAATGTATTATAAGAATATATAGATTATGTTATACATAAGAAAGTATATTACTTATGCATACGCTTGTGTGTGTGTGTGTGTGTATGTGTGAGTGCGCGTACATATATACATATATATATAGACGTATAGATATATAGTTGCTTTATGCATACTCCCTCCATACATGGACATATAGACAATAGATTAAATTGTATTTAATTTTAGTCGAATCGTTGTAACTATGTCCATGGCATGTATATGTCCCTATATACATATATAGCCTAGCCATACACATTTCTTACTGACATACCCAAACATGCACACAAACATACCAAACATATATACACATATACATATGTATTCATTAATAGATAAATAACCAGACACATCTGTGCGTTCGCGCGTAAGTATGCACATGTGATTGTGTGTATTTCACTGTATGCAAATTATTTATGGACATCATTAATAGCATGAATAAATATGAACACGGATGTGTATATATATATATGTGTGTGTGTATTTGTGTGTCTATTCATGTATGTATGTATGTATGTATATATTATATATATATATATATATATATATATATATATATATATATATATATATATATATTATATAGTAGCTATGTGTGAAGGTAGGTGGGTTTTGAATGCATATGGAGCTAGGTAAGTTTGTCTGGATATTGTGTATTAAATTCTGAGTGGCTGATGAATATTTATAAGTACATCTATCAAGAAGACAAGAGCCAGTCGCTGACTGACTGACAACGCTTCCTTACGCTTCTTTTGTTAAATATCAGACAATAATGCAACCATACAACGATTGAATTTGATTGTGGACGTTGCTGAAATTTCGGTAAATTCTTGAAAATGTTCGTCTTTCTACTGGAAACTAGTCTAATGGATTGATTTATCACGTGCCTTTAATCACACACATTTATTTATAATTGTATCTATATATACTCATACATATACATACATGATACCTTCATACGTAGAATATATGAGCATACTTCTACGTACTGATAATTTGTGGGATAATCTGTTGCGGAATAGTAAAGATATGCAAAACTTTTCCAAAGTTTAATATAATCTTCACCATTGCTTTACATTAACTCTATTAACGGAAGTTTCGTTCCCTTTTGCGAACCAAATTCTTAGTAAGAATTTAGTAAGAATTTATCTAATCTAATAAGAATGTTAGCCTGTATGTCTATCTATCTATCTATCTATCTATCTATCTATCTATCTATCTATCTATCTATCTATCTATCTATCTATCTATCTATCTATCTATCTATCTGTCTGTCTGTCTGTCTGTCTGTCTGTCGATCGATCAATCGATTGATCTATCTATCCGCGGAGTCTGGGAAACCGTCCTTAAGAGCCTTTTTAGTTAGGAAGGACTTCTCTCTCCCTCTCTTTATCTCTATCTCTGTGCGTGCGCTTGAACATATAGATAGATAAATATACTGTGAGAAAGAGAGAGAGAGAGAGAGAGAGAGAGAGAGAGGGGGAGAGATCAAATTTTATACAAAGTTAGACTATGATATATCTCAAGCCATGTCATAGATTGCAGCGCGCTCTGTTTTGGTATTCCAGCAACGCATCATTAAAGAAATTCTTCGGCTATCAACTACCCAAAATAGACAATTTATTTTACAAACAAGTAAGGAATCTTCAAGACTTCCAGGTTACGGTATATGCATCCCACATCAAACTATCTGAATTTTCCCCATCTCAAAAGACATTTTACTAAGTGATTTATAAGTATTGTGTATAGTTCGATCTGCATTCCAGATACCTTGGCAAAAACACAGACGTGTACATTCGAACGTGGAAAGACCTTTCGCTGCGGAAAGTTTACCTGAAAAATTGTCCACATAAACAATATGTATGCGTGTGTGTGTGTGTGTGCGTGTACGCGTGTGTGTCTGGTTGTGTGTATGTCTGTCTGTGTGTATGCATATATATTATAAATACATACAGTTTGCAATAGTAAGATGTAATTCACGAATACTGAATACGTCTTCACGAAGAATTACATTTATATAGATATGTATATGCATACAGAGGAAAGCGTGTGTTTCTGTGGAAAGATAAGAAAAAAGAGAATGAAGAAAAAAAATGGATCCTAGGAAAGAAAAACGAAAGAAGCAAAGAAAGGGAGAACTAGAAAGAAATAAGAGAATAAGAAATTTTAGATCTTATTTGCAGAAATACATCAAAGTGAACCACGTAGATCATGTTGAATTATATGTCAAATCAGCAAAAAGAAACAAGCAGAGAAAAACAGCGGCCTTTGAAAGGGTGACAGTAGAAGCAATGATAGGAACTGAGTGTATATATATATACATATAATTACATATATCTATTATATATGTACATGTCTCACTCGTCTCTTACTGTATATATATATATATATAATTAGATATATATAATATATATATATAATATATATATATATAGTGTGTGTGGGTGTGTGTGTGTGTGTTATATAAATGATGATCATGATTAATTATCAACGTACGAAAAAATGGCGTAGTTTATCTCGCTTTCATTTTTGTTTATTATAGTCATAGATAGATTATTATTTTAACAATAAGTTAATGTAATGCCTGTACATGTATGTATGTATGTATGTATATAGATGAGTATGTGTGTGTTGTGTGTATGTGCGTGTCTATGTGTGTATTTATAGATGAATATATATATATATATATATATACTATATATATATACACTCAATACACACATACATACGCGTGTCTTTCAGACTATATTATATTCAAGTGTATGTAAATAATCATATTCATCTATAAATAACACATAGGCACGCACATACATACACACACACACACACGCAAACACACACACACACAATATAATATATATATATATTTATATATATATATATATATATATATATATGAGTATATATACTTATATATATGTGTGTGTGCATGGATATAAATAACGTGAAGTAAAACGAAAAAATAAGCTGTACTCTTTCTCTAATTAAAGGTGAAAATCATATCTTCAGTTTGGTTATAGAATCAAAAACATATCACGTGACTTAAAAAATATCTTGCTGGTTGTTTTATCTTTGTATTTATCAATTTAGTTATTGTTATTAATATTGTTATTATTATTTTATTATTATTATTGTTATTTTTTTTTTATTCATTTTCCTACATCTTGTTTAGTTGTTTTGCTTCCGCTATTGTAATAATATAATAAGCTTTTTGTTCATTCCTCAGTCACATACGTATATTCATACACTCGCATACAAACAAACATATGTACAACGACATATCTACACACACACATGAACACGCACACAGACACACACTCAAATACATATATCTGTAGAGATGGGGTGGGGTTCGGTGTATGTATATATATAATTTACTTTTAGTTTTTGTTTTACATATATATATATATTATTGTTTTTCTTATATATATATTATTGTTTTTACTTGTACGACTTGAAAAAAATATTCCTCCCAAAACAATGGGCTCGTTATTTTATCAACACGAAGAAACATCCAAGAGATACGAACAAATAAGACTTCGTTTTGTTTTTCTAAAAAGTTCAAATTTTGACCACAAAGAGCGGCCATTTTTCCTTGACAAAATGCTATCATATTTCTCTCTCTCTCTCCTTCCTCTCTCCCTTTAATAGTCTCTTTCGCTTTTACTTTTTCTCTTAATATCCTATTCACCCTCTCTTTATCATTCTCTGTATCTGTTTTTGTCTCCTTGGCTTTTTCTAATTCCTTACACTCACAGAATATTGATTTCTATCAGACTATTATTAATCCACGCCTGCTCTATTCTGAATTGAGTTCTTTTCAATTTCATTCCGTTCGCCATTCGGTCCAACATATGACTTCACACATAGATAGATATTCACATCATTAGGCCAGTCAATCCTTTTTTTCACAAAGCCAGCTACATATAAACCTCACAGCGCGTAAATATGGTGGCAAACATGAATTCATAGTTACAAGCATACATTCGCGTGCATGACTGTATGTGTACGTGTGTATGCATTGTGTATATGCATGATATGCATGTATGTATGTATTATGTATTTACCACCCTCTCACTTTCTCTCTCTCTCTCTCTCTCTCTCTCTCTCTTTCTTTCTCTGCATATGTCATTATGTACGTATTGTCGTTATATATATATACATACATACATATATATATGTATGTATATATAAACACACATATATATATTTAAATATAAACAGACATATATATATAATGTACACACACACACACACACAAATATATATATATACTGAAAGAGAGAGAGGGGGAGAGGGAGAGAGATACATGTGTTTGTACATGTATACAGACACATGCATATATCTGTGTGTATGCATGGAAAAAAAAGGAGGGGGAGAGAAATAAAAGATTAATAATAATAATAATAATAATAATAATAATGATAATGATGATGAGGAGGAGGAGGAGGAGGGGGAGAAGAAGAAGAAGAAGAAGAAGAAGAAGAAGAAGAAGAGTGTTCAGTATATACATTAATAATGTGGCATGATTATCATAGGTATTTTTCAAAACTTTAAACTTCATCCAGTGATATTTCAGACCAAATTATGTAATCATAAGGAAGATATGTTTGTTTAGAATAACAGAGCTTCTGAAGAATGTCAGAGAAAACACCGATGAAAAGGCAGTCGAAAAATCTATTCAAATTTGAATTGTTTTACCGAATACCTAAAATGCATCTGCCTATAGTAGTGCTGATACAATACAAATTGAAGCTATTAAACCATGAAAGAAACGTACGTTAGATGCTAGAAATAGCGACCAAATTTCCCCTCAGATCACACCCTACTGCAGTTGCAGTGATGTTTGTGCGGTTAAGAAACTTGTTTTTGCAGCCGCATGGTTTCAGGTTCAGTCCCACTGTGCAGCACTTTGCACAAGTGTCTTCTTCAATGGTCACGAGGCAGATGAATGCCTCTTATGAGCGAATTTGCTCGATGAAATTTTATAGTGGAAAGCTTGGAACATACATACAACATATATATATATATATAATAATAATATATATATATTATGCATATATAGCTATGTATAATAGTTTTATATATGTAATATATATATGTATGTAATATATATTGCTATATAGATGTGTATATATTTATATATATATACACACCGATATTTGGCGCGAGTGCGATGATTTGAAAATTTTAGTGCAATATTACCTTGGCAGGGTCGGAAATGCCTCGTGAAAATATCTGTTCCGACTTGATATCTTACTGAAGAATCTGAGGGCCTATGGAAGATTGGCTAGATTTAATTATCAGGTTATTACATTAAACAGCAGATATACGGTGCATCGTATAAGAAATACAGGGTAAATGTTTTTTAAATTTTCTCTGGTTTACGAATTAATTTTTATTTGCGGTTGAAGCTTTGGCTGTTATTTTAGTGGGTTAATGGCCTATTATGGGCGTTCCTTGATTGTTGATGTTGAACTATAAATGGTCTTTGACTATTTAATTTTTTCCCACTAGGGCCCTGGGGCAAAAAATTCTACAAATTTTTTTTTCCACCCTATTTGATTAATTATAATTTCTGGTTAATTCCGTAATGGAATGACGGCTTATATTTATTTGCTGCATAATTTGGCGCGAGTGCGATGATTTGAAATTTAGGTCAGATATTACCTTGGCAGGTCGGAATGCCTCGTGAAAATATCTGTTCCGACTTGAGCTATTTCTAACTGAAGAATCTGATGCCTATGAAGATGGCTTGATATATTTATCAGGTTAGTTTACCATTAAACAGCAATAAACGGTGCATCGTATAAGACTTACAGGGTAATGTTTTTTAAATTTTCTCCGTTTACGAATAATTTTTATTTGCGGTTGAGCTTTGGCTGTTATTTCTAGTGGGTGAATGGCCTATTATTCCTTGATTGTTGATGTGAACTTATAATGGTCTTACTATTTAATTTTTCCCACTAGGCCGCTGGTGGAAAAAAATTCTACAAAATTTTTTTTGCCACCCTATATTGATTATAATATATGTATATATAATATATCTACATACATACGTATATATATATATTTGTTTGTGTGCGTGTGTGTGTATAATTATATGTTTGTATATATATATATATATATATATGTCTGTGTCTTGGTGCTTTTTTTATACCGCCACTAACGCTTGACAACCTGTGTTAGATCGTTTACGTCCCAGTAACTTAACGGTTCAGCAAAAAGACGCCGATTGAATAAATACCGAACCTTAAAAATAAGTCCTGGGGTCAATTTTTTCGACTAAACAGATCAAGATGCTATCCCAGCATGACCACAGCCTCTTTCTGAAACCGATAAAAGAATAATAGAACAAAAGAATAGTAAAGTATTGATCCAAGCCAGTTGATTGGCCGAATGGCGGTTGAATGTCTGATCGGATACCTTTCGGAAATTATTCCGATTTTCTGGGAGACATTTGTATCAAGAGTCCAGCTTAAGGATAACTTGTTTTCTCTCTCTCTCTCTCTCTCTCTCTCTCTCTCTCTCTCTCTCTCTCTCTCTCTCTCTCTCTCTCTCTCTCTCTCTCTCTCTCTCCTTCCTAACAGAGTTGAAAAGCCTGTAAATGTGCCATGGGCACTGCAAGCGTACATACAGGGTGTTCGGGCTATATTTGACAGTTTACATAAAAAGAAACAAATACAATATCCCAACTAAAAATAATAATAATAATAATAATAATAATAATAATAATGATAATAAAGATGATAATAATAATAATAATAATAATAATAATAATAATAATAATATAATAATAATAATAATAATAATGATAATAATAATAAAAGTAAATATCAAGTAGATAATAACTGGGAGATAACAGTTCCTTCAAAGTAGCCCTATTAGCTTCAACCACAAACGCAACACGGCTCCGGAACCTGTCACATGCGTCCCTTACTGTGTCCCTGGGGAGATCTTCGAACATATTATATTCAGCCTTGGTGTTGCAGGCAGAGCGGTTGGTGTTTCCTCGACCGTACTTCGCACACATTAATCTAACGGATTACAATCGGAGCGATTAGGAAACCAAATAATGGCGCTGGTGATTTCATAGAAATTCTCCGACAACTACTACAAAAATATATATATTGAGTGCATGTGCATATACATATATATATATATATTCTTATTTGAAAACTCCACTAGAATGGACGAAAGCGCTAATATATGATATATGATGTATAAAAACATATAATATACAAATAAATATCTGTAAATATAAAACATCCGAATTTCTGAGTACCGTCATTTCTTCTATCAAAAAATACCTATACATCATCTCCAAACCTTCTAATATATATATATATATATATATATATATAATGCACTCAATATTCAAATGTATTGAGTCCTTTCTTAAATTGCGGATACCATTATCATATAATAAGGTATACTTTATATGTATGTATATGTGTGTGTGTGTGACTGCGTGTAAGCGTATTATATTTCTAATAGACTCGAGCTGTCATCTGCAGCGAATATATGCGTCAATAACCATGAACACACATCTGTAGTCCGATACACATCTATATGTGTAACATATACATGTTTGGGCAACATATACTTGGATTACTGTGTTGATATTAGTGTATGTTTCTGTAAAACATTTGACATATCTGACAGTTAACTGGAAGTCTTCCATTTTGTTTAATGATATCGTTAATGCTTGCGACATATCTATGGCACACACGCATAAACAGCGACACTAGTATATATCTGTATGTACGCATCTATGTATCTATGTATGTATATATTTATGTATGTATGTATATATATGAGTTTCATGAGCAAACAGTATTGGCTAGGTGACCCAGTAGTGATGTATACCGAAAGATCTGACATTAAATGGTTACTTAGGCAAACAGAAGGATAGCTATTTAGAGAGAGAAAGAGAGAGAGAGAGGTTATATGTATAGAAATATATTCACATATTCATAAACATGAAGATACGCCGGTTGACAGAACGATTTATGGATGTGTGTATATGTGTGCTGCTAGAAGGAAAGATGGACACGCATAAATCACACGCAAATACACCCAACCATATAGATTCACAGACACACACACACACACACACACACACACACACACACACATTAATATAGATATATATGTATTTTCGGCCATATCACGTTGAAAACATCAGTTCTCGTCCGATCGCTGAAGTTAAGCAACGTCGAGCCTGGTTAGTACTCAGACTGGTGACCGCTTGAGAAACCTTGCTGCTATAAACGTCTTTAAAAATAGGCGCAGGAGTGGCTGTGTGGTAAGAAGCTTGCTTCCCAACCACATGGTTCTAGGTTCAGTCCCACTGCGTGGCACCTTGAGCAAGTGTCATCTACAATGGCCTCGAACATTTCCTTAGGACATTTCCTGGGATTAGAGGAGTTGCTGGTTTGAGCTTCGTTGTCCTTGCACAAACGGTCTGGGAGGAGTTAACAAGCATAAAGATCGGACAGATATATATATAAATGTATATATATATAGGCGCAGGAGTGGCTGTGTGGTAAGTAGCTTGCTAACCAACCACATGGTTTCGGGTTCAGTCCCACTGTGTGGATTTGGTAGACGGAAACTGAAAGAAGCCTGTCGTATATATGTGTAATGTGTGTGTGTTTGTCCCACTAGCATTGCTTATCAACCGATGCTAGTGTGTTTACGTCTCCGTCACTTAGCGGTTCGGCAAAAGAGACCGATAGAATAAGTACTGGGCTTACAAAGAATAAGTCCCGGGGTCGATTTGCTCGACTAAAGGCGATGCTCCAGCATGGCCGCAGTCAAATGACTGAAACAAGTAAAAGAAAGAGTAAAATATATATATATATATTTATATATATGTTGCTGACACATCCAAATTCAATAATATAGTTTGTTGGTGTCAAAATTGTGATGATATTTGGTCGATAACTGATGAGGGATGGACATGTCCGAGTTCATTGTACGTTTTGTCCTATTTATTCCACATACCCGAGCGAGCACACGTGCGCGCTTTTTTTACGGAACTTACATACAATTTCTAGCCCAGTGGCTTCATGCTACTGAGTTGCCCATTAATTTTCATCCGGAAAGACAAAAGTTGACGAGAATGTCAAAATTCTTGTCAATTATAATGGCGGAATGTCGAAATTTTGTTTTGCTATTGTTGGTAGTCAACCAATAGGAATCCTCGGGTGCTGGAAATTCCATCAGAAAATTCTATTAGAAAATTCCTTCTAGTCTGCACGGACCTCCATCTTTTTGTTCGTTATTAAAAAGGGTGTTTGTGCATCTGTATCTGTCTGTGTTCGATCCTGCAGCATCGGTCAGGAATGTAAGACAACCTTAGTGCTTAATCCTTCAATAGCTGCTTTATCTTATTCGGCTACAGATTTATTATAACTAATCTTAAAATACGTGTATCCGTGGTACTGTGACACATGCCTCAGTCACAGGAGGTACCTGATTCAATTACACGAAATATTTGTTTATTGTTGTTGTTATTACCGTTGTCGTTAGTGTTGTTGTTGTCGTTGCTGATGCTGTTACTATTTATATTGTTGTTTTGATTCAGAATGTTGTTATTTTCGAAAGAAAAATGTTCCCAAACAACCAAATATATAAATTGACACGTCTCGGTGGAAGTTTGATGTTTATCTTATCTTTTCACCATGTAAAATAGATGATAGACTTATAATAATAATAATAATAATAATAATAATAATAATAATGATATTAACAAGAGCACTCAGAGAGCGCAAACCTCCGTCAAGGCCACAACAACATCCTCTCAATGATTAGCCAGAGATTTTTAAAATGAGAAAATCTGAGATAAACTCGACTGCTCTCACAAACGAGAATACTAAAAATGAACCCAACCGCTCTCAAAAATTAAGTAAAGATAACCGGAGAAATAATCCAGAATCTTTGTCCGGTACCTGATCGATCCCAGTGGTAGTCATGGAATGTGAAGATGGCTGTAGATAATTTAGAAACAGTAATAAATAGTTTATCCTTATGTAATACAAGCCAAAGTTAAGAAATTCATTATTCAAAATAGTTACAGCCTAAAGGGAGATAATCGAGAAAGACATGAAAGTTAACGTAAGATCGTAATAATAATGATAATGATAATAGTTTCACGTTTTTGCACAAAGGGAGGTGCTAAAGCGAACACATGACCCTCTAAGGCTCAACTGGTAATTACTTTATCGACTCCGAATGGATTAAAGGCAAAGTCAACCTCGGCGTGCTTATCATTCTGCCAGCCCGCCACCTTTTTAATAATAATAATAATAATAATAATAATAATAATAATAATAATGTGCCTGGTGTACCTTATCAGACGGGTAGTCATGATGGGTATATTGGGCTTCGTATATTTTACCCCCAGTGTCACTTTGATGGCAGCACTGCTCTCTCACTCAATAATAATAATAATAATAATAATAATAATAATAAAGAAGAAGAAGAAGAAGAAGAAGAAGAAGAAGAAGAAGAAGAGAAGAGGAGAAGAAGAGAAGAAGAAGAAGAAGAAGAAGAAGAAGAAGAGAAGAAGAAGAAGAAGAAGAAGAAGAAGAAGAAGAAGAAGAAGAAGAAGAAGAAGAAGAAGAAGAATGTATTAGATACAGCAATATGAAAGGAGACCGTTCAAATTTAGTTCATCCAGCCAAGAGTGCAATGAGAGTGAATAACAACTGAAAAGATCGCCGGTGTTATGGTTTTATGTCTAAGTAAATTAAACAAATACGATCTCAGATATATCACATACATAAAATATTGAATATCTACCTCCAGTAAATTATCGTGGAAAACATGTAAGGTCGTATCTATCGTCATACCACAAATAGTTTACCCACAACCCCTAACTTTCTTGGAGTTATATATATATATATATATATAGGTAGGTAAATGTGTGCAAATGCTCACATGTATATAGACCTGTATACACACATATGATATATATATATGTAAAAGAAATACAAACTGGGACAAGAAAGCAAAACATTTAGAAGACGATACAAAAAACACGGACGGAACATTCGAAGCCTTCAATCTTCAGTCAAGAAATGGATCATCCTCGCAATTTCGGCTGAATAATCTTGAGATTGCTCCGATCTGGCAAGTCCCAAAGGAAAATCTAAGCCAAGCGCATTAGATTCCTTGGAAGAAAACATCGAATGTATACAAAACAAGGACGGAAAACCGGACGATGTTACACGAACAAGAATACAAAAATACGTAAAAACAATAATGATAATAATAATAACAAAAACAGGACGTCACAGATATATATATACACATATACAATATATATATATACACATATACAATATATATATATATGAACCGAGCAATACAAAATAAGGGGTTTATGTAGGAAATGCACATGTACAGGCTTACACACACATACACACACACACACATTCATGGAAACACACTTAGGGCGCACATACACGTACACACAATCACCCTGTACAGGGCATGAATGATAACGTATCATAGAATAATAACAGGGGCCGTGTCAATAGATAATTGTATGGAATGATGGAAAAGGGAAGAGAGAAAGGCTTGGTCGTGCTAAAATGTAGTCGTCGATTTCTCTGAATGGAGTCTACGAGAGTTACGCACCGAAACCATCTAAATGCAAATAGATATGCACATGTTGAAGTACGCTCAACAATGCACAACCCAAAAGCTGCATTGTTGCAACGATAGAGAAGCAACTTGGTGCACACAGGGAAAACGGAAAGGAAATGTTGATGCAAAGATTCTCAATAAATATCAACATATAACACGATATGTATATGTATACATGCACATGTCTATCTATCTATCTATCTATCTATCTATCTATCTATCTATCTATCTATCTATCTATCTAAATATGTATGTATGTATGTATGTATGTATGTATGTATGTATTATGTATGTATCTATATATCTATCTATATCTATCTATCTATTTGCTGCTAATGGTGTATAAAACGGGTTCGTGTTCCAGAATTGGTAGAAGAGTGATATCGACCTGTATTTTTTTACTTGTTTCAGTCATTTTACTGCGGCCATACTGCAGTACCTCCTTTAGTTGAATTCGACCCCAGGACTTGTTCTTTGTAAACCTAGTACTTATTCTATCGGTCTCTTTTGCCGAACCACTAGGTTATGGGGACGTAAATATACCAACATCGATTGTCAAGCGAATGTGAAGGGGACAAATACAGACATGCAAATACATACACACACACACATACACACATATATATATAAACATATATGTGTGTGTATATATATATATATATATATATATATATATATATATAAGGGGCTTCTTTCAGTTTCCGACTACCAAATCTACTAGCCCAAGGCTATAGTAGAAAACGCTTGCTCAAGATGCACCGCAGTGGGACTGAACCATGAACCATGTGTTTGGGAAGCAAACTTCTTACCACACTGCCACGCCTGCGCCTATAAACACACATACGCATGTACACACATATGTGTATGTGGAAGATTGTTGGGTTACACTAATACAGTGGTCCTGAGCCATTTTTTTGCCTGTAGATCACTTGTTCTTGAACCTCGGTAGCCATTTTATGTATATAAAAAGAAAATCCTACCGTATTTTTATAATTAAATATTATTCAGGAATTATATAAAAAGAAGTTAAACAATTTATTGTAGATAAATTTTATCAACAAAATCTTATATAGATCCCTCTTACGCCACCCGCAAGGGCCATAAGGATCCCTGTTCAGAACTAGTTCTCTACAGTTATCACCCTTGATATTGTTACTGCGAAGAGACAGAGAAAGGAGAGGAGAAGGGAGAGAGGGAGAAGGAGAGGGAAAGAGGGGGAGGGAGAGAGAGAAATACAGATGGCCAGAGAGGCGGCTAATTAGATACATACATACATGCATAAATACAAACACATATACGTGTGTTTATATGCATGCATGTTTGTGAGCAATTAATTGTGTGTGCGCGTGCATGAGTGCGAGTGTGACAATGTGTATGTTTATGTTATTAGGTGTGAATGTGTGTGTAAGCGTGTACATACGTGTGTAAGTCTGTACATGTGTGTATGTGTGTGTACATGCGCTTACATGTGTATGTGCGTGTGTATTTGTATACATGTGTGTATGTGCAAACATGTGTGTGTTTGCATGCGTGTGTATGCGTGTATGTGTGCATATGTGTGTGTGTGTGGATGTGTATACATGCGTGTGTACATGTGCGTACATTTGTGTGAATGTGTACATGTGTACACGTGTATACGTACATGTGTGAATGAACGTGTGTGTATGTGTGTGGGGGGTGGATGTGTGTGTGTGTGGGGGGGTGGATGTGTGTGTGTGTGGGGGGGTGGATGTGTGTGTGTGTGTATGCGCATTTCATAAGAGTGGCTTGACTGAATGGCGAAACAAATCCAAAACGTCAGCCAGTATGGGCTGGAATAGCAAGAAGGGTGTTTGTGTAAGCTGACAGCCCTTCATCAGGCAGATAATATCGATGACAGGACACCCCATGATACGCTGCACTGTCCTGCATAAAGATTGGGGGGAGTGACTGTGGTAGAAGGAACAGCAGGGACAAAGTAACGAAAGAAAGGGACAAGGGAGAACGGTGTCACTTTGGGTTCGGAGGGGGGGGTCACAGAGAATCAGAATGGTAGGAAGAAACGGTCACGTCTGTACACGTATGCAGGTATTACGATTATACATGTATGCATACATACGCACATACATTATATATATGTATATATATATATAATATATATATATATATATGTGGTGTGTGTGTGTGTGTATGTATATATATATAATATATATATATATATATAAAATAAAATAAGAGAGTGGTCACTATATTGCTCACTCTAGCACCAGTTAATCCAAAAGGTTTCAACCACATATATATATATATATATATGCACGTATATATGTATATATAAGTATATATGTTTAAATATATATACACACATATATGTATATATGAGCACATACATATATATGTGTGTGTGTGTGTGTGTGTAAATATATATACATACATACATGTATATATGAGCACATATGTATATATATATATATATATACAATTGTATATACATGCATATATGAAAACATGCTCGTGTGTGTGTGCGTGTGAGTGCGTGCGTGTGTGATTATGTTTGTGTGTGTGTGTGTATGTATGTGTGTGTATGGAAAGAAGGAGTGTTTTACAGCAAGAAAGAAAGGAGAGTTAGATAGTTAGATAGGTAGGTAGGTGGGTGGGTGGGTAGGTAAGCTATCCGATAGATAGATAGACAGAAGTGTTAGCACGCTGCAAGGTTATAAATGTATGATTAGTTGCTTAAAAGCTATATGTGTGTATGTGATATCTATTATTCCGTCATAGTAGTAGTAGTAGTAGTAGTAGTAGTAGTAGTAGTAGTAGTAGTAGTAGTAGTAGTATAACTGGTTTTAATTGTCGTAGCCCCAGTGATAATTGGTAAATCTATATAGTATAGGCTATAATAGTCTGGTAAATGTGGTTGTAATATTAGTGTTTACTGCATGTAGTGCATGTATGACAGAAATGTTCGTGGCGTTATAGAAAAGCGACCAAAATTGTAAAGAAGATAGTAACAGTATGACATTCATTGTAGTTTCATAGTGGTGATGGTATGGAGCTAAGTTCAGTGGTTGCAATGGTATTGTTGTTTAATCCCCGACCGAAATTTATCCACTTGCTCTATGAACAAAAACACTCCAACAGTAACCATCAAATGTTTTGCATTCATTGATTTACATTATCTAATGTGTCTCTTTCCTATCTTTCTTCTGTACTTAGAATATGATTTTAAAGCGATTTCGCTATAGTTTCTGGTTCATCAAGAGGCCCTATAAAAGATCTTTGACGCTGTAATCCTTTCAGAAGGCTGCAGGTCTGTTGCCTCTCGACTTCAGCAATAAGTGTTGAGATCGATTTGTTCAACCAAAAGTTCTTCCCAGGCGGTGCCCCAGCGTGGCCGCAGTCTAATTACTAAAACAAGTAAAAGATAAAAGAAATAGAGAAGTGTTATTTTCTCCTTTTTTAACTAGAAAAGAATTTGATCGCAATACCATAAAGATCAGTTACTACGTTCTCCTGCTCAAACCTTGTGGGTTGGCAGTATCATTAGAGCGTCGGCAAAATGTCTTGCGGCTCTTTCTTTTCTGAATTTAAATCCCGCAAAGGTCGACTTTGTCTTTCATTTCTCCAGGGTCGATAAAATTACCAGCCAGTCACGTACTGTGGGGTCATTAATTCCCCCAACAATCACTGCCTTTATGACTAAATTACAGCGATAGTAAGAAAATAGCGGGCCGTGGTTCATTTCTCATCAAGGTGATTGCCTGGCACTTTGTTTTCTTTTTGCTCGTGATATTTAGAAATATACACCATTTATACATACATCGTTTATATATACTCCGTATCATCTTACTTTGCATTCAAAGTTAATTCCAGTTGTATCTCAATAGCCATAACAAATTTTATGTACTACAAATGTATAGCTTTACAGTAAATATTTTTTGCACACGTTTTTTTTTTCTTTTTTTTTTTTTGAACGCACTGCTTACCCCGATGAAAAATAAAATAGAGTGTGGAGCAGAAAACTACTCATTTTTTTTATCAAATGAATTCCTTTGAAAAAATGTATGTAATTGCAATTTTTATAGTAAATCTGCAGATGTTTTTTTTCCAACATCCGACACTTTAGCACGTAAGTATATATACACACACACACTCACGCACACACACACACACACACGAAAGCACACACGCAAGCACACGCACACAAAATCAAATGAATACAGGAGTATATACAAGCGCACAGAAACCTACTCATTTTACTATGTCTGCATAGATATACAACGTATGTATGTGTGTGTTAGGTATGCGAGAGTACATATATATATATATATATGTGTGTGTACTCTCGCATACCTATATATATATATATACACACACACAAACACACATATATATATGTGTGTAAGTAGATATATATGCACACACGTACACACATACACACACACATTCATACAATTCAACAGAATAAAACATGTAAATAAGACAAAGCAAACAGTCGCAGTTAGACAAACATTTTACAAGTATCTTTCATGCTTCTATTCACGCGCATATATATATATATATATATATGTGTGTGTGTGTGTGTGTGTGTGTGTGTGTGTGTGTGTGTGTATACGTGTGTGTGTTTGCGTGCGTGTATGTGTATATAAACACACACACATATACATATGCATCTATGTATATACTAGCATACCCGTGTCGTCAAACTACAGCTATAGTTTTACTAATATTAGAATTGATACCTCAATTCAAAACGATGGGAGATTAATTTCTTCACTAAATTTTCCCCAAATACTTTGCACTATTTATGTAAAAGAAATAAATCACAATAATTTGTAAATTTAAGGGTTTCTTTTTTTTTACGTCAATGTACCTTTTCGCAATAATATTTTTATGAAAATATGTATGTGTGTGTCTTTTCTAGTTTTACGTGGTCGCATCTTCTGTTTGAAGTGAAGCAGGAGTGCCGTTACCATTTTACAGTAAGCAAGGCGCATGAAATCGATGACCATTTTGCCATTGGAATTTGTATTTTGATCGCTATATTAAACGTAATTCGTCAATATCACGACATCCTGAAGATGAAAGTATAACAGTCTACAGTCGTTACTGACGGTTTTCGGAGCAGTTTACTGCACCAAACAACTGCGAGTAAGCCATATATAGATATATGTTGCAGTATAAAATTATGTACCTAACTCATAGCATGTAAAATATTGAACTATTGAACTAGACTGATCTACAATTAAATGTGCTCCAGCCAAACTCATTACGTTATTACATGGTTATATAACTACAATATACTATCACAAGGAGTTATAGCAACTGTTACTTCTAGCAGTTCGAACGGCTGCCAAGTGTCTCTATTGCTGATTCTCTTCCTGAAAGGTAACAGTAGAGTTTGTTGCTGTTACCGCTAGAGCTGCTGAAGATTTGTTATTGTTGCTGTTGTTGTTGTTGCTCACACAAATGTATTCCACGTGCAATTAATTGATTAAAATCTCATTAATTCTGATCTTTGACAAATTGAACAATCGCTCTGCGTGTTTTGCAGTTTCGTGGACGTCCATATATATATATGTATGTGTGCGTGTATTTACGTATAAAATCATAGTTTTATGTAAGTGAATGTTATATTCTCTCCATGTGTGCGTGTATAAGACGCCACTGTGAAAACTCGTCGAAGGAAATATACCCGCTATTGTGAGGCAGACCCAACATGTCACCCTGTTTAACACCGACCCTTGACCTCTGAGAGACTTTTGTAGGATCCATTCAGATCACTTCCTCTTGCTAAACTTCCTGCTAGTGTTGGATACTCTACACAAGTTCATGGGCGCTGACCTACCTCCTCTCATTAAATCACTAAGAAAAAAAAGTCTGCATATGCTTTGTATGTCTTGTGTGTGTGTGTGTGTGTGTGTGTGTGTGTGTGTGTGTGTGTGTGTGTGTGTGTGTGTGTGTGTGTGTGTGTGTGTGTGTGTGTGTGTGTGTGATTGTATGTGTGTGAGTGTGTGTACGCATCTGTGTTTGAGTACGGGTTACTGCATATAGCTTTGTAGCTCATATATTCTGGTAGTTTTGTATATGGTGCTGTCAATAAGTCCGTAAATATCTGTATACACACACACACACACACACACACACACACACATGTATGCTAAAGTGAAAGCGCTTTGGGTATGTGAGAAACTTGATTCCCTGCGTGCGTAATTTGACATGTATGGGAGGTTGACAGATATTTTGGGTTGACAGTTTGGTTTTTGGTCATTTTGTGTGTCTGTATGCGTGTGTTTGTATGTGAATGCGCAAATGAGTGTATTTTGTGTGTGTGTACATGTCTGTATATGTGAGAGTTGAAGCCACGTGGCTTTGTGGTTAGGTTATTTGGCTCATGATCGTAAGGTCATAAGTTCGATGCCGGCGAGGCGTTGTGTCGTTGAGCAAGACACTTTATGTCCCGTTGTTCCGGTCCACTCAGTTGGTAACGAGGAATAGTACCTGTATTTCAAAGGGCCAGCTTTGTCACATTCTGTGTCACACTGAATCTCCCTGAGAACTACTTTAAGGGTACACATGTCTGTGGAGTGCTCAGCCACTTGCACGTTAATTTCACGATGAAGCTGTTTTGTTGATCGGATCATCTGGAACCCCCTTCGTCGTAACCGACGGATTGCCAGTTTTTGTATGTGAGAGAGGCAGATGAACAGACAGATATGTATGCATCAGTGTCGTATGTATGGATAAATATTTTTGTAAAATGCGCAAGTGAGAAAGTGTTATTATTCATAATGTTGCTGTTTAGCCTCTGGTTAGCACTGATCCAAAAGATTTCCAACTACGACCATCCTGCCTTTTCCCATTATATTCAGGTCTTTATTATTCCATCGTGTTATACTATATAAGATTTGACAGCTTTACACACGTAAACACGAGCGCGTACACACACAAACACACCACACACATACACTCGCACACAAACACACCACACACATACACTCACAAACAAATACACTCACACACAAACACACTACACACATACACTCACACACACATACATCACACACATACACACCACACACATACACGCACACACAAATTCACTCACACACAAATACACTCACACACAAATACATCACACACATACCCTCACACACATTAACAATATTGCATTTTATTGAAAGCGACTTCGAAGTTTCGACGTATGTGGCTTACTGACACTGCCAAATATTGGGACTCACAACAGGTGTTGATACCTGTGGTTTACAACCAGGTGCGATCTACAAATCCCGGAAAAACCATGCTTCCAGTTTTTGTACATATTGTGTACCCTAATAAGGATATCACTGTGGTCCCTCAACGGGGTAGAAATAGACGAGATGGTCTCGATTAATCAACAATGATATGAAGCTTGTAAACATATATTCGTATAGAACCAATGTTGGTGTCTCTTTGCATCCACGAATCTTGCCAGAAATCATAGCAAAATTTCTTCAGATTACATCCTTTATGTTTAGAAATGAATGACCACAAATTGGGTATTGTAGTTTACAGATATACTTTTAACTACGGGGTGATCACGACTGGAACGCTTTTAATCATAGGTTAAGCAGGGTTACGTTACGTTTGTGGCTAAATAACAACAACAGAAATAATGTTGGTTTCAAATTTTGTGGGGCAGAAAAAAATCGCCAAACTGTAGAACAATGAGGAAAAGAAAGAAATGAAAAAGGAAGGAAGAAAAAAAAGAAAGAAAGTAAAAGAGGACAAGAAAAAAGAAGAAAAGAAAGAAGAAAAAGAAAAAAGAAAGAGAGAAAGAAGGAAAGGAGAAACAAGCAGAGGAGTAATAATAGAACATCACCGTTATTTCAGACCTAAAGGTCTACTCTGATTTATGGCTGTGTACTCTGTCACACACACACACACACACACACACACACATACACACAGAGGCACACACACACACAGAGGCACACACACACACACAGGCACACACAGAGAGGCACACATACAGAGGCACACACACACACATACACACACACACACACACATACATACACACAGAGGTACACACACACGCACACATGCAGAAGCACGCATACACATTCACACACACATACACACACACACATACATACATACAGAAGCATACATACACATACACATGCACATATAAATACACATTCCACAAACTCGTAAACACACACATACATATATATATACATACATATATAAACGCATACATACATAACTACATACGTACGTACATGCATACATGTACACACATGTACACATATACATACATTACACGCATACATCAAACATATACACAAACACATTTACCTGCACACGCAGGTAAATGTGAGAGAAAGGAGGAGGAGAAGAGTGAGAGAGAGAGAGAGACATGTATAAGTGTATGCTTCTTTGCGTATATGAGTATTCATGTGTTTGTGAGTATATGTCTGTATCTGTATATGTGTATGCGTCCATACAAACGCATATCTGTGTGCGTGCAAAATTTCACAAAAAATGAAAGGGTCTAAACCTCAATGAAATCCTGTCGTTGCATGTGGAAATAAGCATTCACTCAGAATATTGTACCCTTATACACACACTTACACACACACACACACACACATACACATATATATACATTTGCACGTGGTCTGTCATACAACTGCCGCCTTGTGCTTATATATATAGATATAGAAGCTCAATGTATACATGTGCACGCATCTACACACATATATACATGTAGATGGTTTGGATATATATTATATTATATATATGTATATATATATATATATATATATATATATATATATATATATATATATATATATATGTATACACACACACACATATATATATGTATATATATGTATATATATATATATATAATACATATACTATATATATATTACATAATATATATATAATCTATACATACATAATATATATATATGTATATATATATATATGTAATATATATACATGTATATATATATACTATAATATATAATAGTATATATATATATATATATGTAATAATATACATGTATATAAGTATATATATTTATATATATATATATATATATATATATATGCAATATAAATTTGTGTATATATACATACACACGCGCGCTCACATATATATATATATACACACACACATATGTCGATTCAGTTATGCACACATACATATACACACACACACACACACACACACACACACACACACTTCATACACATTTATACACTCGCAGAAAGAGGGAGACGGAGGAGAGAGTGAAAGAGAAAGAGAAAGAAACGAAACGTGAGAAGTGAGAGAAGAATGATAAGAACGAAAGAGAAAGTAATTGATTTAAAAATAAAAGGAAAATTCCGCCCCACCAAAGAAAAAACAAACAAACAAACAAAAAAAGAACGCCCAAATAAACCAAATCCGAAGTGTCACAGGTCCCTTCCTTAAAGTTAAAGTTCATTTACCACCCTGGCTCCTTCAGTGTACCTTTACGTGTACTATATACACCTGATCCTTAATTCTTCTAGACGTGTGACGTTCATTTATTTTAAGGTCAACCACGACAGATTTCGAACAGGTTTTAGTTACTCTTTTACACCATTGACGTGTGAGGGAGTTCAATACTGCATTACGCCTGGTAGTAGTAGTAGTAGTAGTAGTTGTTGTTGTTGTTGTTGTTGTTGATGATGATGATTATGTGGTGCTGCTGTTGGTGGTGGTGTTTTTGTTCTTTTGAATAACCGTGGTCCCATTTGGAGAAATCATTATTGTTCATTATGGCTGCTGTAGAATCTTGAAGATCCAGTAAATGGTTACACCAATTATGGGAGTGACTTGCCCTAAGCCTCGATATAACTGAATGACTAACTGTTGTTTTGTTTAGCCCCAGGTCATCCATGATCAAATAGGCCCATGTTCCAAAGCATTCGAGTCATAATACATATCACGCCTTTTATATTTTTCTTTTCGAGCTTAATTTAAACGGCTCATATTATATAATGTGTCCTTTTCAAAAGGCTGTCGTATTTTTAAAGGAAACCTAGCTGCTAATTTTAGGGGATCGACTGACCACATAAAAGCTTTCAAACTCATTCATTGATCTTAATGGACCGGTGGATGGGGTTGGAATATGTGCTTGATCCACTAGAAGTTTGAACTCAAGATATTGAGATATCAAACTAGAATCATCGCCATTCAGCACTCTCCCTATGTCATTCAGTCTCGACTAAACTGCATCTCTCATTTCCCTTGTCTAACAGAACAACGCAACACATTAACAACCAGCACATTAACAACAACAATGATGTACCAGTCAGGTACTGGGGTTGGTGTATTCGACTTACCCCAACCCCTCAAAATTGCTGCTCTTGTGTCAAATTTGAAAAGAATTATTAATATTATTATTATTGATTGAGAGCAGGGCATGACATCAAAGTGACACTGGGGTAAAATATACGAAGCCCAGTATACTCATCATGACTACCCGTCTCATGGGGGAGTAAGCATCCTTTCGGGGTCGATAAATTAAGTACCAGTAAAACACTGGGATCGATGTAATTGATTATCCCCCTCTCCCAAATTTCAGACCTTATGCCTATAGTAGAAAATATTACTATCATCGTCATCATCATCATCATCATCATCATCATCATCATCGTCATCATCATCATCATTATTATTAATTATTATTATTATTATTATTAATTATTAAGGCGTGTTGATATACTTCGCTCCTATTCGAAAAATGAAGGGCGGTGTTTTGTTTAAGTAAGGTGCAATTCTCTTACAGCAAAAATTTCAACATATCGTCGATTTCAAGCGTTTAAAATCATGAGGATACCAAAACAGACGCCCACGAAACTGTATGAAATGGAGGAAGGGAAAATGATTTTTCTGACTACGGCACTGAATAACGGCAATTACTCTAACCTCAAACATCACCACATTGACTACTATCGGTAGCAGTGACATAAAAAAAAAACAGACGAATTTGAGAACAACGACAGCAACTCTAACAACAACCATAATTACAATTATAACAAACTGTAACAATTATAACAAAAACAAGCAACAATAGTAACAATAATACACCAGCCATAGTAGAAGCAGCGGGAAGAATGACATCTCAACAATAAGTAACAACCACAATATCAGTAACGGTGAAAGAAATAACATTAGTAAAGCGCAAACCGTAAGCAACAACAACGAAGTGCTTCCTTCGCGGGAGTAGTCTCCATAAAGGAATTTTATAGTATAGGCCTAAAACAGTGCTTTTCAAACTTTTTACTGGAGCGGAACCCCAAGGAAACATTCCACTGGCTCGAGGAACCCCTGTGCAATAATTTAATAGTCTTATGCACACATATCTGCACAGGAGAATTAAAAATTACTGCCGATTTTAGCAGTTTTGTAACTTCTTGTGGAACCCCTGGACTGTACTGGCGGAACCCTGGATGAAAACCAATGGCCTATAAGATAAAAGAACCAGCATCCCGCACAATGACCTCTGGTTACTAGCTGTACATGTGATTTTTTTTCAGTTTTTTTTTCTTTTACCTCCCTTCCTCATCATTAAATAATATATGGTCGGATTACTCTGACTCGGATAGTGTACCATCTGCAGCTTTTTCCTGGTGGTTAGTACGTATGTTCACCGTTTGTTAGATTCACTTTCCACAGCTCATCCCAGATCTGCAGTCCTGGGTCAAGCGTCGACCGAGCCAGGTGTCTCACACCTAGACAATCGTTGGGCGCTCACAGCCCTCGGCCAAACGAGCAGTGCAGGTGATGGAAACTTCTCCATGGCGTTCTATAAATTAATAGCAGTCAAGAGCGACGAAGACTTCCGGAAACTGGGCGTCGACGAGGATCAACTAGTTGGTCTGTTCCAGAGGACTTTCGATACAGGACCCGTGGAGGATTTCCAGAAACTCCTGCCCTGGTAGTGCTACCTGGTGGGTGGCATAATCGATTCAGGATAAACTCTACTGGCGAGGTAGAACCGTTACCCAGCCCTATCTGAGACATGTGCAGTGCGACGAAATTATTCTGGATACCCTCCTACAGTGTCAGAAGTTACTGAATTATGGAGTTATGTCGCGTCACTACGATCGGGTTTGGCGACCGGCAGATGTCGTTGTAAAGATCACCACGCTTCCTTTCTGAGGTTAGGAAAGGTGGAAAGATCTCTGCTATGGCAAAAGAATTATGCAGTAGAGGATACTGAAAGAACTGTAAACAGGTACTTTCCTCTTCAACCAAGCCCTCATCGACTTTTTAAAGTTTCATTTGGAAAGGGAGGTAGAGTTGAGAGGGAGATGCTCCCCTGTCTTTGGTAAATTTGTTGAAAGGTGGTAAATGAGGTGGTGAATGGAATGAGTAGCCTATTCTAAGCTGGCAACTATAGGATGGAGAGAACTGATGGAAAAGGAGCACCTCCAGGCAGTGCTTTTGGTGGTTACTGTGATGATATAATAATAATAATAATACTAATAATAGTAATAATAATAATATAATAATAATAATAATAATAATAATAATAATAATGATAATAATAACAATAGTAATAATAATGATAATAATAATCCTTTCTATTATAGGCACAAGGCATGAAATTTGGCGGCTCAGTCGATTACATCGGCTCCAGTATTTCACTGGTACTCAATATTTATCGACCCCGAAAGGATGAAAGGCAAAATCGACCTCGGTGAAAATATAATAACAACAACAACAACAACAACAACAACAATAATAATAATTTTGACACAAGGCTAGCCTTTCATCTTTTCGAGGTCGATAAAATATGTACCAGTTGAATACTGGGGTTGGTGTAAAATTGCAGGCTTTGTACCTCTAATAGAAAGGATATTTATAAGGCAGTGACTTGGCAGAATCGTTAGTGAGCCGGACAAAGTGCTTAACGGCATTTCGTCCGTCTTTACATTCTGAGTTCAAATTCCGCCGAGATCGACTTTGCCTCTCATCCTTTCGGAGTTGATAGATTAAGTACCAGTTGCCTACTGTGGTCAGTGTAGTCGACTATCTCCCTCCCTCAAATTTCAGACCTTGTGCCTAGATTAGAAAGGATTATTCTTATCCTTAATCCGAAAGTCTTATTACTGTTCTTCTTATTCTCGTATTCCATTTTGTCTTCCCGACCAAATTCTTTCTTTTATGGAGAAGCATTTGCCAAGAAGAGGAAGCAGAGCAATGAATTTACATGTGACTTCTTCGATTGCACCTTTTAATTCCATTCTTGAAGTTTTGGCGATATGTAAGATCTCTGGTAGAGCTAGAGCGGTTAAAAGCCATTAAAAATGAAAGAGAAAAACAGAAGAAGAGAAAGAAAGGAAGAAAGAAAAAAGGCAAGAAAGAAAGCGGATAATAAAAGGTAAACGACCTAAATCGGAATAATAGTGAGACAATAAACGTTTTAACGAGAAAGCATAAAATTTTCAGTTAAATAAATGAAGAAAAATAGTAACGCGTTCGAAATAAATAAATAAATAAAAAGAATGGAGAGAAACAAGGAGAGGAAGGAGTGCTTCTCTCCGTTTTATGAAGTCGTTTTCTTCAACAGTTGTAATTAATTCGAAGTTAATGGTTAAGGTGTTGCGCTGTCGTTGTTGTCGTTGTTGTTGTTGTTGTTGTTCAGTTTATTGTTGTTGTTTTTTTGCTTTAGAAACAATTTAGACCTTCCGTTTTATTTATTTATTTATTTATTTATTTGTTTTGTTTTGTTTTTTTGGCGTTTGGTTATTGTTTTGTCACCTGCTCTCACCACCACTACCGACATCATTGTAACAAGAAGAAAAAGAACAACATCTACATGTAGTAGTAGTAGTAGTAGTAGTAGTAGTAGTAGTAGTAGCAGCAGTAGTGGTGGTGATGGTGGTGGTGGTGGTGGTGGCGGTAGTGGTAGTAGTAGTAGTAGTAGTAGTAGTAATAGTAGAATTACGGCAAACAATAGTAACAATATAAACAATTATATATAGAACAATAAAGGTAGTTGGCAAGCTGGCAGAATCGTTAGAGCGCCGGATAAAATGTTTGGCAGCATTTCGTACATCTTTACGCTCTGAGTTCGAATTTCAGTGAAGCCGACTTTCTTCCTACGGAATCGATAAAAACGGGTACCAGTTGAGTACTGGGGTTGATGCAATTGACGCACCCCCTTCCCCTCGAAATTTCTAGCTTAGTACCAAAACATTTCAAAAATCAATATATAGAATAAATACTACGAAAGTTATTACGTGTTTCTTTATTTTTATTTTGTTTTGAAGGATTTTCCTTGAGTTTCGTGACACCTTGAGCAAGTGTCTTTTTCTATAACTCCGGTCGACCAAAGCCTTGTGAGGGGATTTGGTAGATTGGAAAAAGCCCTTCATATGCAAGTGCATGTCTTTGTGTTTGTCCCCCATTACGGCTTGCCAACCGGTGTTAGTTTCTTTACGTCTACGTTACCTAGCAGATCGCAAAAGCAACTGATGCAATAACTGTGAGGTTTAGAGAAAAGACACAATGGTGTCGATTCATTTGACTAAGAAACCCACTCGAAGTAGTGCTCCAGTCTGGTCGCAGTCCGGTGATTGAAACAAGTAAAAGATAAAATATATTTGAAAACAGACGTATATATTTGAAGCTCTACATATATATATATGTGTGTGTTGTGTGTGTGTGTGTGTGTGTGTGTGTGTGTGTAAGTGAGTGAATGTGTGTGTACATATATACATGCATATATATATAGTTAATCCAAACATGAAAACACAAAGAGAAAACACAACAACGCGAGGACGTGGAACAATTATATTGTTATTGGACACTCAGGAAAGAAGGAAAGAAGGAGGGTTTAACGTTTCGTACGGAGCTCTTCATTAGAAACATAGGAAGAGGAAAGATGCAAGGAAGGGATGACGGAGAAAGAAAATCGCCAACGGTACACACGCGGTCACGTGTCTGTGTTTGTCCCCCACAACCGTTTGACAAACGGTGTTGGTGTGTTTACGTCTCTGTAACATAGCGGTTTGGCAAAAATACAACGATAGCATAAATACCAGGCTTGAGAAAAACCGAGTACTGAGGTCGATTCATTCGGCTTGCAATTCTTCAAGGCCATGCCCCAGCATGACCACAGCCTAATAACTGAAACGAATAAAGGAGAAATAAAAAGAAGACACTTGGATTGTTTTGAGCACTTCTGGTCTCCACTTGTTCTACGCCATGTTTTGACGTTTGTTTTTACTTAACACACCACACCACACACACACACCAACAGACAGACACACACACACACACACACACACCAACAGACAGACACACACACACACACACCAACAGACAGACACACACACACACACACACACACATACACACCAACAGACAGACACCACACACACACACCACACAACACACACACACACAAACGTACATACAGTTTGTGTTACAGTAAGTGGCCATTCACGGCACACCTCAGTCGTTCAATCGGTGCATTCAGTCAGAGAGCAATTACAAATTTGTTGCAGTCTGTGACAATAAATGTATTTGAAATTCATTCTTTTCTTTAAATGAATTTCGAGTTTATTTGCACGAAGAAGATACTCATATATCTTTTAGTCATTAGACTACGGCCATACTGCAGCACCGAACAATCTGTTTTAGTTGACTGAATTGACCTCACTGCAATTAGAAATTTGTTGCAGTCCTATGGACAATGGCGTGTTTGAAATTCATTCTTTTCTCTCAGGAAAAAAAATACTTATTTTCTTGAAAGACTGTTACTCATCGTATCGTTTCCTTTTACCGAACTGCTAAGTTATGAGAGCGCACCAACACCGGTTGTGAAGCGGTAGTGGTGGTGGTGGACACAAACACACACAAATACACACACACACACACACACACACATATATATATATATATATAGGTAAACAGTAAAATTAATTACAGACATGGACAAGAACATGAAACCCACAGAGACGACACAAGAACCACAGGACGGGACTTCGAAGCCCTCAGTCATCATCAGTCAAGAACCACATCTTAGCAATTTCGGCTGATTAATCTTGAGATTGCTCCGATATGGCCAGCCCGCCAAGGGAAATCTAAGCCAAGCGCATTAGATCCCCTGGAAGAAAGCTTCGAATGTATACAACGAAAGGACGGAAAACGATCGAAGTACACAAACAAAAATACAGAATACGTGACACCAATAAGAATACAAAAACGTAAAAACAATAACGGTAAAAATAAAAAATAAACAACAGCTACATACATACACACATAATGTATATATATACACAGACATACACACAAACTTACAGACACACATATATATACAGGTACATACATACACACATACATATATATATATACATGTATGTATGCATTATGTATGTATATATAATATATATAATATATATATATATAAAACATTATTGGTGAATTGAAGAAATGGAGCTGAACGCGCAGATGAACAGAAATCGTTTTATTTCATTCTACACGTGTAGAATGAAATAAAACGATTTCTGTTCAATCTGCGTTCAGCTCCATTTCTTCAATTCACCAATAATGTTTTAATTTCAATTATCCGCACCAACGCACGGTTGCAACGCCAGTTGGTTGTACCTCCAACCGTGCTGTTTACTGCTGTGATTTTTGCTACTAAGGTATCGGTTAAACTTTTGTTTAATCTACTACAAGATTATTCATCTTTCTATTTCACATAATAATATATATATATATATATATATATATATATATGTATGTATGTATGTATGTATGTATATATATAGTTAAGGAAATTACGTTGCGTGAAAACACTTGTGATTAAAAAATAATTGTTCCCTTCTTGTTGACTCCAATTTTTAAATTCTCTCTCTGTGTCCTTTTCTCTCACTCTCTCTCGCTATATATATATATATATATATATATATATATATATATATATATATATATATATACATATATATATATATATCATATATATATATATATATATATATATATATATACTATATATATGTGTGTGGTGTGTGTGTGTGTGTATGTTGTGTATTTGTGTTGTCTCCCACCCCCAACATCGCTTGACAACCGATGCTGGTGTGTTTACGTCCCCGTAACTTAGCGGTTCGGGGCAAAATAGACCGATAGAATAAGTACTAGGCTAACAAAGAATAAGTCCTGGGGTCGATTTGCTCGACTAAAGGGCAGTGCTCCAGCATGGTCGCAGTCAAATGACTGAAACAAGTAAAAACAATCAAGAAGTACCGACATTTACCGATGTAAGGCGGCGCGTATCTATAAAGAGATTATAAAGAAAGGGAAAACGAGGAATAGGGAAAGGGAGGGAGTAAGAGAGAAATAGCGAGTGGGTGGGTGGAGGGAACGTCTTAAGAAAGTGGATGTCTTTTGGTGAATCCGTATCGTTGGTCGCCATCGTTCTATGTTAGACTCCAAGACACTTCTACTGTGCAAAGTATTGTCGGCAAGGTGCGCAGACACATACGAAATTCTAGCGAGGAACCATCGCACCATGTCTGGATGGAGGTACTAAATGAAGATCAGTAAGGTCACTGAGGTCACTGAGGTCAAGTATTTGGGGCCAGTTTCTGTTAGATCAATTAAAAAAATGATACTGGACATGAATATGCATGTTCTTACACACACGCAAACACACACACACACATACACACATGCACTCACTGAACCATTCAGACGAAGACCTCGCGAACACACGCACATACCCACATAGACTTACATGTGGCACTGACACTCACAAAACACGCACACACACACACACACACAAGTATGTACACACACCAGCGCGCGCGCACACACACACACACATACACACTGACACACTCATGCAAGTGTATACACATACCTGTTTCTATTTCTTTACTACCCACAAGGGGCTACACACAGAGGGAACAAACAAGGACAGACAAACGGATTAAGTCGATTATATCGACCCAGTGCGTAACTGGTACTTATTTAATCGACCCCCGAAAGGATGAAAGGTAAAGTCGACCTCGGCTTAATTTGAACTCAGAACGTAGCGGCAGGCGAAATATCGCTAAGCATTTCGCCCGGCGTGCTAACGTTTCTGCCAGCTCGCCGCCTTATTGTATACACATACTAGAGCACACATGCTCACGCACGTATCCAAACGGTTAGTGGTTATGTTTAGCATCTAAAGTGAAACAACAAACGGAGAAAACTCCAGTTATAACAGATAAATCATAATTTTGTAAAATGAACTCATATTATGTTTAAAGATATCAGGTGAAAACTACAAACATGTTTCAATCTTATGAGACCTCCTCAGTGATATGCATTCACCTCGATTAGATTAGAGAGAAACAGGATCTTAAAGCAACAAACGGAGAAAACTCCAGTCATAATAGATAAATCCCATTTTTGCAAAATGAACGCAGTACTGCGTATTGTTTAAAGAGATCATATGAAAACTAGACATGTTTCAATCTTATGGGACCTCCTCAGCGAAATACATTCACCTCGATTCGATTAGAGAGAACAGTATCTTTAACCTTTTAACTTTTGTCTTTTACTTGTTTCAGTCATTAAACTGCGGCCATGCTAGGGCACCGCCTTTAAG
>NC_043015.1:32772928-32774564 GCF_006345805.1 Octopus sinensis
AGAGTTGTTAAATAATTATTCTCAATTTCTAAAGCTTTCCTAAGCGAAAGACAGGAGTGGGGACTGTTAAAACGATCCAACAAGAGAGCGTCGCATTAATATTTTGATATATTGCATGATGGGAGAAAATGTCGGCGAGAGAGAGAGATTTCTTACAAACGGTATTAATATCTCGATAACGCACGCATAAACCGCTACATACGCAGGCTCACACACACACACACACAAATACACACACACAAACGTTCATGGAAGCACATGATCATATAGACACACATGCACACACAAAGGTAAGTGCATGTGTATTTATATAAATATAATGTGTGTATTTATATACTTATACACACATACTTATATATAATATATATATATATATATATATATATATATATGTAGTATTATATATTATATATAGATTATATAGTATATATATATATACATATATATATATAAATATACGTATATATGCATGTAATATATATTATATATTAATATATAGCATATATATATATAAATATAACGTATATATGCATATATGGGATATATATGTATATGTGTAAATATATGTATGTTGTGTGTGTATGTTATACATAATATTCGTCGTACTACCATACAAGATAACACATAAGATGTGCATACATACATACACACACTCAATCACATGTGGTACATCGACACCTATGGACTGCGCGCGCATTGAATATCTCCTCGAAAATGCATTTGTATTTAGCACGCACACGCACATGCACACACACATCTGTGTATACCAAGCACATACACACATACGCGTGCACAGTCACACACTCACTCAGAAAGGCACAACACACAACAATAGAAACGCACAATTGTATTTCACATAATATCAATAATAGAAATTATGTGTGAATGTCTGCACCCACCATATTGCATTTCAATGAACACAAACATATACACACGCACCCCCTCCCCTACACACAAACACACAGACATGTGTGTGTGTGTGTGTGTGTGTGTGTATTTCAAACTCATCGTTGTGTAATTAGGTTGTCCGGAATGTTCTGGGCGTTTTTTAATATGCAAAAAGGGATATAAATTATTGACCTTTCAATAAATTTTATTCAATGAAATAATTTCCATCATTATTAATGACCTCTGCTCATCTATCAGGCAATTTAAATATTCCATCAGCATAAAATTTGACTGGTTTTGAAGAAAAAAAAAGTTATTTAGATGGTTTTTGACTCCGTCTAAATCGTTAAATGTTTTTCCTTACAATGAGTTCTACAGAGTCAAAAACAAGTGGTACTTGGATGGCGCAATATCAGGAGAATATGGTGGATGAGGTAAGAGATCCCGGTCAAGTTCATGTAACTTTGTTCCAGTAGCCAAAGACACATGTGGTCGGGTATTGTCTTGTTGGAACACTACCCCTCTCCTGTTGGCAATCTGGTTTTGTATGAGAAGCTCATAATAAATAATGCTTTTATGATCCAACCAAACACAAAACATAGCTTTTTTTGGCTTGGATATTCATCTTTGATCGCTGTTTGGGGGATCCTTACGTAAACTCCTGGATCTTTTTCACACTACGTTTTCGTACACAATCCATTTTTTATGTCCATTCACAAGTTGTTTCAAAAAAAGCATGCTTCCATTC
>NC_043015.1:32774664-32784664 GCF_006345805.1 Octopus sinensis
ATAAACATCTTATAAATAAACATCTTTTAAAATTGCATTTTCAAACCTTTCATATATATATATATATATATATATTATATTATGTATATGTTCAACATTTGCTTATGTAATGAGTGTCATACGTAATGTAGTGCAAAGAGGGATATATAAAAATATATATATATCTTTCACTCCCTCTCTCTACACCTATTACGTCTGACATTTTTTTCCTTCTGTACATAATTCTACTTTGAATAATCGGTGTCATTGCTAACCTCGGAAAATTTTTATAACACGCATGCATATACAAATGTGTGGTGTATCTGTGTGTGAGTGTGTGTGTTTATATATATACATACATATATATATATATATATATATATAATATATATATATATTTATACATACACATACACATACACATATATGTATACGAATAATATATAATTATATATATATATATATATATATATATATATATATATATTTTATATAATACACATATATAATATACCTACCACATATATATATATATACATTATATATATATACATGCATATATCTATATGCATATACAACATGCCATGCACATGCACACATGCATAAATTTGTATCATTTCTTATATGCGTATATGTATGTACCTATGTATACACGCGTGTGCGTTTATGTGTGTATATGTGTGTACATACATATATAAACGAATGCATATTTATGTATAAACGTGTATGTGTGCGCGCGTGTATGTAAGTACGCGCCTTGGTGTGTATGTCTGATTATCTGCACCAGTTGGTGTGCACATATCTATATATGCACTAGAGTTTATATATACAACAATATAGTGTTTATACGCAGATGTAAACTCGCTATTAAGTATATGTGCCCTACGGCACTTAACTTCTCATCAGATCTCTGATTAAAAGCATGACTCAAAATTATTTATTTCAAATGCTTTATTATTTTCTCACAAATTACCAAATTTGCATATTGGCCCTTTTAAAAAAAATATGTATGTATGTATATAATATGTATGTATATTTCTTTCGCTTTTATACTTATATTGCCGTCTCCTCTCCTCCCTCACATTATTGTTGTAGTTATTGCTGGTTGTGGTAGTGTTGGTACGATGGTAATGTTTTGTTTTATGACACCTTCTGTTTTCAAATTCCTATATTATTGTTTATAACATATTGCACATGCTGCACATGCAACTTGACATTCACACACACACAGACACATATGCATGCATACATATGTGTATGCGTCTGTCGTGTGCACGCGCGTTCGTTCCTGTGTGCGAGTGCATATATGCGTTTGTGTAGGTATGTAACTATACGTGAAAACAAATAGTTATACGCACGTCCATTATTAAAAAGAATAACCATGAGCACTCTTCTACAAACAGCCCATACAGTCCTACATGTTTGTGTATATAGTTAATCACACACCTATATGACGTTAAATATGCACTCACAATCACACACAGACGTTCAGCTATGAAGTTATAAGTATATACAGGATATGTATATTATAACTCATAAGTGTATATATGTTTATATATACATTTACATCCATGTGTGTGTGTGTATATGTATTTATATTTTCATATATGTGTATGTCATGAGAGATCGTTAGCTCCAACACGCATTTTTTTCTCTCCTTGTTTCTCTCCTTGTTTTTGTCTGTGTATCTTTCTGTCGAAGAGCGTAGGCTCGAAACGTAAAAGACTTTTTCTATTCCTGAGCGCTATACTAGTACATTTGTTTGTTTGTACTCCACCTGCCTTCGTCTTTTGTTTATTTTCGAATAATATCAGTGATATCTTCGAAACATGTGTCGGAAGTAAAAGAATTTGAATAACACCTGTGTTTAACTACATTTATATATTATACAAAATATTTCACGTAAACCTGGAGTTTCTACCTTTAAAAACAAGGAGTTACAACCTTTTTACTGGTGTGACTTTTTGCTACCCTGATAACTATTTATCTATTTTTCCGTGTTAATTGTTAACAAGGGAAAAATATATACACCTGTTAAAAATATACACATCTGTTTATATATACATACATACATACATACGTACATACTTACATACATACTTACATAATATATACATACATACTTACGCACACACACACACACACACCACTATATAGATATTATATATATATATAATATATATATATATATATATGACTACTTCTGTGTGTTTATATAAAAATCACTTAGTGAATATGTGAATTCATTTAGCAGATTTCATTTGATAAACTGTTGATATTTAAGTTTTGTAATTGAATACTTTCCAATTAAATACATTAACTAGTAAATAATTTATTTATAATATCCAGCAAATAATTAATAATAGACTAAACATTTTATAATAAACTAAATAACGAACGATTAAAATAATCATTCACTTGAAAATAATACCAGCGGTATTAATGCTCTTATAATAGGGTTATGTTCTATGTCACAAGTACACACAACCCCTTATACGTGTGTATCGTATGTTTCTATCCGGGTGTGTAATTGTGATAGCTTTTTGTCTTTTTGTTTTTATTCTGTGTGTGTGTCTTTATGTGCTTGTGTTTGTCCTCCCACCACCCCTGTTTGACAACCGGTATCGGTTTGATTACGTCTCTGTAGTATAGCGTTTTGGCAAAAGCGATCGATAAAATAAGTACCAGGCTTAAAATGTTAGTCTTTGGGTTGATTAGTTCGACCGAACACTTTAAGGTGGTGCTCCGTCATGGATGTAATCAAATGACTGAAACTAGTTAAACACACACACACACACCACACACACACACACACACACACACACACACACACACACACACGTACACACGCATGCACGTATTTGTGTATGCATGTGTGTGTGTGTATTTGTATACATACATACATACATACATACATACATACATACATACAAATAGAGTTAAACGCAGGTGTTATTCAAATTCTTTTACTTCCGACACATGTTTCGAAATTATCAGAGGTTCTGTTAAAATGTCTTATTGACGAGTTTTATTTCTTCATTTACCTGAAGAGAAGATTACATTGTTTTACACCATTTTATTCCTTTGGAGTAATAGCAGTGATATCTTCGAAACATGTGTCGGAAGTAAAAGAATTTGAATAACACCTGCATTTAACTCCATTAGTATGTGCGTCTTAAGTGATAAACCCTATAACATATGCTCGTACAAGCCTCCTCTACAAACACTGTAATCTTTCCACACGATCACCTTTCGAATTTTAAGATTGTCTCGAATCTTTAAGTATATTCAGTTGGTATGTCTTTACCACAGTTCGATCCAAGTATCCATTTCTTTATCATTTTGGGAGTAGTGGTACTTCACCCAACCATACACGGGTTACGTTAAAGCTATTCAGTTGGAGTTTATTTTATAATCAATAAGTTTACTAAATTCTGTTCAATGCCAGTTAACTTAACATTAAATCGTGTCTGTGTGATTATATTTTAGGCAGAGGGGAAACTTTCTATTAAAATGTACAAATTAGAAACGCGACACATGCCTGCGAATATATATCACACTTAGATATGTGTACGTATATGTGAGTGTAACTGAATGTAAATCTGAGTGTGTACATGTATAGGAAAGAAGGAAGAAAGGAAGAGGGAAGGAAGAAAGGCAGGTAGGAAGGCAAGCAGGTAAGGGAGGCAGGCAGGCAGGTAGGCAGGAAGGAAGGAAAGAAGGAATGAACGTGTCCTTCATAGCTGAAAGTCGAGAGCCTCAGACACGATCACCAGTCTACGCCAAACTGTTGCAGACGTGCTCTCAGCTCTCGCCCTGTCTTGGTCCTTGTCATCTGCGAGCCCATTTCCATTCCATATTTATGTATATCTTCCGTTCTCACATATATGTCTTTATATGCACGTATATATAATGCATAAATGCGTAGCAAACACTAGTTTGCAATGCATTATACTAGTTACATCTTTATCAATTTTTTTTAAAAATGTTTTCCCCTCGAGTTCTTTGAAGTTTATTCAGAACTGTAAAGTTTTCAAATCTATAAACCTAGTCAAATCTACAATGTTGGTGTCATTGAACTAGAAAGGAGAGCGAAGTACAAGAAAACATTGCTTCATTAAGGACATGGCAGAAGTATATGGGAGAAAGACCAATGCTCAGAGTTAAGACTAAAATCTCAGCTAGCAAAATATATTTGCTAGATGATTGCTACACCTGCTTTTGTGTGGTGGCTGCATGCTAAAGGTCCAATAAAAGAATTCAGCGTTTCCATGGTAGCATGGCTGTTTGTCTTGCCGTACAGGAGGGACTGATATTGTGCGAAGTGGCTGAATCTTAGCGACCATGAATCACAATCTGATAAAGGGCATGTCCCACAGGGCAATATCTATCTGCCTATCTATCTATCTATCTATCTATCTATCTATCTATCTATCTATCTATCTATCTACTTATCTATCTGTTTGTTTGTTTGTCTGTCTGTCTATGTCTCACTTTCTCGCTCTCTATCTCTATCACACACACACACGCACACACACACACACACACACACACACACACACACACCACGCACTCTCTCTCTCTCTCTCTCTCTCTCTCTCTTCTCTCTCTCCTCTCCCTCTTTCTAAACTGCTTTACTTCAAACTTTTATAAATTTTACTGATATTTGATAGGATAAGACTCATCGAAACCGGTAATATTTCCTTTATATAATTTTTAAAATCATTCTTTTTAAATTCAGTCTTAAAGTGAGATGTCTTAGACTTACTTCGGTGCTATTTCCACCTCCATGTATATATATATTCTTTTACTCTTTTATTTGTTTCAGTCATTTGACTGCGGCCATGCTGGAGCACCGCCTTTATATATATATATATATATATGTGTGTGTGTGTGTGTGTGTGTGTATTAGTTTTTATGTTGAGTTATAATAAACCAATTTTACACTAATCTATACTTTTGTAGAGTACATATATATTATTCTTAAACACGAAAGTCGTTGACAATGGCTTCACAGTTTCGGCCCGACAATGGTTCAGCTGACCGAAATTTTCGACGTCACTATCAACCACATTCTTCTTTAAGAATATATATATATTATATATATATATATATATATATATATATATTGTATATAACACATATATATATATATATATAGATACAGATATATATATGTACACACACATACTCACACATATATATACATATATACATATTATGTATGTATATACACGCATATATGTACGTGTGTGAGTATATGTGCGTGTATTCTATGTGTACATGATGTGTATATAACTATATATACAAGCGTACATATGATTCGGAATTTGTATATACATACGTACATAACGACTCTCTTTGTATACAGGTATTATGAATGTGTGCGTGAATTTCTATAGAAATCATTGATCCTCTAATTTGTTGAATAGAAGACTATATAGGTGTCACCAGTCAATTTCATACGTCAGGTGTGGTAAAAGACACTAATATACTGAAATACCTGGCTTCACCGTACCCCCAAATCAGTCTATATTAAATGATTAGGTAGAACAATATAATGTGTTAAAAGGACAGAGAGTTTCTCCCACACAGAACAGCCGAACCCAACATCACACCTTCAATAAAGAGGTTGATATATGAGGATGATGTCATAGCTGATTGTTTTTGTTTTTGCCACTTGATCCATGGAATATGACACACACACACACACATATGTACGTGTGTGTGTGTGAAATCGTTCTTATTTTCTTCCTTTACTTGTTTCAGTCATTGCACTGTGGTTATCTTGGGGCACCGCCTTCGCGAGATTAGTTCAACAAACGGACTCCAGGGCCAATTTTTTAAAGCTGATACTTGTTTTATCAACCCTTTTGTTGAACCGCTAAGTTACAGGAGTGAGAGAGATGACAGGCTTCTTTTAGTTTCCGTCTACAAAATCCACTCACAAGACTTTGATCAGCCCAGTCAAAGGTAGAGTAGAAAACAGATGTCAAGGTGCCACGCGACGGGACTGAACCTGGAGCTATGTGGTTGAGGAGAAAACTTCTTACCACACAGTCACGTATAACACTAAGCTAATATATCATAAATGCTAAGTGACGAGGATGTAAACAAACCAAGAGCGGATGTCAAAGGTTGAGGCGGGACACCCACAGACACAAAAATACATTGTGTAATAAGAGGCTTTCCTCCTAACCACATGATTCTGGGTTCAATCCCGCTGCGAAGCGCCTTGAGCCTTGAGCAAGTGACTTTTACTAAAGTCTAAGCTACCAAAACTGTCAGACGGAAACTGAAAGAAGATCATCGTATATACATGCATATGTGTGTCTGTGTGTGTGTTTCGTGTGTGTGTGCTACTATACCCCCACCCCCGCTTGACAACTGTTGTAGATTTATTTCCGACCCCATAAAATAGCGGTTCGCCAAATGAGTTTGACAGGACAAGTACCAGTCTTTAACAAAAATTAATACTGGGGTTGATTCATTCGACCCCATCAAGGCGATGCCCCAGCATGGCCGCAGTCTAATAACGTGAACCCGACAACACGCCGTTCCCAGGCGACCTTCTTATGTACTCTAACATTCCTGTATGACCTTCCATAAATCCCAAATTTTATTTTGGTGTTTGTGGGAGCAACTGTCTTCGAAGACTCGTTGTCGTTGATTGCTCGAAATAGGGAGTAGATAGACAACCGACAACTGATGAAGGGTCATTGTTTGTATTACTTGTCATTTTTTTCTCTCATTATTTGCGTATTTAACTCATTTGTTTACGTATTTCCTGTTGTTTACTGTTGGTGACGCCCTGTGCCCATATATGCACACACACACATACACACACACACACACACATATTATATATGTGTATATATTATATGTATGTATATATATATATATATATATATATATATATATATATATACTCAAATATTGTCCCCTGAGTCAATTTGTAACTTCCGGCGAATAAAAATAAAAAATATATATATTCTTGTTTTAAGTTCTGTTTATACTGTTTGCAGTAAACACACACACCAACACACCACACACCACACACATATAATATATATATATATTATATATATATATATATATAATATATATATATATATATATATATATATTATATATATGTGTGTGTTATATTTGTACGAGCATACATATATACATACATACACATATCTTTATCTATCTATCTATCTATCTATCTATCTATCTATCTATTTCTCTGTCTATCTATCTATCTATCGATACATACATATATGTATATATCTGTATGTATTTATGGAGATATGTATGTATGTACGCATATATGTAGGTGTTTATGTATAAATATAGATATACCTATATCTATTTGTATATGTAAATGTGTATGTACATATGCACGTGTACTCACACACACACACACATGTACACACGCAAACACATATATTTATACACATATTCACACATACATATGCACACGCATACATTCGTGTGACTTTGCGTTTAGTGAAGTTATTTAAAACGCAGTTATTTCTCACCAATTTGACATAATTCCAAGCGTATAAAATTCTTTATTGAAATATTAACAAACGCGGATTCCAATCGTAGTGATGTGAAGGCGCCAAATATTGAACGGCGAATCAACGGTCTTTTGTCGTGTGTGGCTTTGAATGTCAGTTTTGTCAAATAGAAACCACTGTAGCGCCAAATACTTTTATAGCGCCGCTTCAGAAAATCAGTCAACAGTCGTATTTTGTTTTCTCATAACATAAACAGCTTATCTGCTCCAATGACAACCAGACACACGCGCCACTCTTCAAGTTTGTATCGTTTATTTGGGTGGCTTTTGTCTTCTCTCTGTAAACATATAAACAAACATACATACATGTGTATTTGTGTGTGTGTATGTGTGCGTGTACGTGTATGTGAGTGTGTGTGTGTCTGAGTGTGTGTGTGAGAGAGAATGTGTGAGTGTGTGTGTGAGTGTGTGTGTGAGTGCGTGTGTGTATGTGTGTTGTGTGTGTGTGAGGCTTTGTGTGTCTGAGTGTGTGTGTGTTAGAATGTGTGTGAGAGTGTATGTCTGTGTGTATGTTTGTGTGTGTGTGAGTATGTGTGTGTGTGTGTGTGTGTGTGTTGTGTGTGTGTGTGTGTGTGAGAGAGCCTAGGTGCTAGTGTAAGGGTGTCCATGTATTTTTCGAAACGAGTATTTTAGTGAGTCGCTGTTCCAACACTGCTCTGTCAATGGCGGTCCCCTGACGTGAAAGAAGAAACGTCAAAAGACTAAGAAATTCTAATGTTGCAACGGAAAGGAAGACTTAGCTTTGTATCTGAACATGATGATCTACGAATGCCTGGTTTCAAAGTTTGTCATTACTGGAAGATATGAAAACCACTGCACGGCAGCAATGGTCCCACCTTAGTCCTCACTGAAACTAAAAGCAAGACATGTCAGTTGTGGAGATTTCATATAATCCTATGAAATCTACACAACTGATAGATAGATAGATAGATAGATAGATAGATAGATAGATAGATAGATAGATAGATAGACAGATAGATAGATAGATAGATAGATAGATAGATAGACAGATAGATAGATTTGATAAATAGATAGATTGATAGATAGACAAGTACATATACATATATGCAAGGACATACTCTTTCACACGCACACATTAACACGCAATATCAGATCGGCTACAAGCAAGGTTCAAACAACACCACTCTGGCAAAGACTTCAGCTCAGTCTTGGAATCAACCTTCCCGGGTTGATTTTGAAAGATGGCGACACACAACACAACGCACACTCATACACATATATATGCGGATGTTTTCACACAAGCACATCCATACATTTATTCATTCATAGATGTGTGTGTGTGTTTGTATGTACGTGCGTTTCACTGGATGTGTATGAGCTTCTCTACCTTTCTCTCTGCTCTCTTTCTATATAACTCTCTCTCTCCCTCTCTCTCTCTCTCTCCCTGTACCTTTCCTCTTATCTCCGTCACATACACTCTCCGTAAATGTGATTCAGTAAATGAGCGAATACCAACGCGTACATAAATGTGCCAAATTTCGGCGTTTATCTTACACAATACGATAACGAACACCTCTTCCAGATGCCATTCACTGATAGCTCCATATATAATCTGCACACATATATACACATACACACATATATTAGATAGAAAGAGATGGGCGGAGAGTAGGTGTATATATGCATATATTTCTAGTGAAAGAAAAATGGCGATAATAACGCTCCAGTCGTGTTAAAGGTGATCAGATGCATATCTTGAAAATAGTTGTTATTTTGGTGAATTCCGGTTGTTTACAGGGATGTTTCGAGTTCAACGCTACTACCATATTGCTGTTCATATATATATATATACATACAATTTGTATGATCCACTGGGCCCCGATTTCGTGTTCTAAAATGTCCCTAATATACAATATTGTCTTCTAACGCATGCATATATCCACAACTTATATTATTGATCACAGATCCATGTATATATATATCGACTTATTGCAAACGTATTCCTTCGTCTGGTATTTGTTTGCCATTATGTATTATTTATTGTGTTATCTGGGATATTTATTATGCATATAGCGAATGTTATAAGTCATTTGGAATCCCGAGATATAATCTCATGCCAGAATATGATATCAGAAATCTGAGATAAATTTTCTCTTTCAAGGGTGGAGAAATATGTTTGTGCGACTGTAACGGAGTACATCGATCAATAGACAGATAAACGGACCTGTTTTTGTTTGTTTGTTTGTGTGTGCGTGTGTGTGTGTATGTCTGTCTGTCTGTTCAAGTGGGTGAATGTGATAATACATATATTTGTGCGTACATAGATGCATGTAGCTATAAATATATGTGCGCGTATGCATGTATGTATATGCATATATATATATATATAGATATATATATAGTACATATATTTATATGTATGAATACACACACACATTCACATACACACACACACACACACAAAGATATATATTGTTAGATGGATAAATAAGT
>NC_043015.1:32789664-32794664 GCF_006345805.1 Octopus sinensis
CTATGAAAATTTCTACTTAATATTTAATATTTAATAGCGCGGTTCTTCAGCCGGCTAGAAATAGCAACCAAATCTCACTTAACTCGCACACAACAATCGTAAGAAGAGGATTGCAATATTGGTTATGTAGTCCTAAATTCGTTACATTTGAAAATAAAAAACAAGTTGAATCACTGGATTAGAGCTGACAAGGAGATAAACTACATAACAGTAATTTAATAGCTATTTAATCATTGCCTGCATGGAAACCTCTACGCAGTCGTCTGATCCGCAAGAAATAGCAATCAAATTTTCCTAAAGCACACCTTAGCATATTATAAAACGGAGTGTATTGGGCAATTGTTTTCCTAGCCATAGAAGATGGGATAGCCATATTTGGATTGCTTTGATCATAAGTCTGCTGCACTAAACCTGACCCGTGGTTGTAAATAATATCAGCTATTTAATAATAATATAAAGGTAAAACATAGGTTATGCGTAGGTCATAAATGAATAGTGATGAAAATCAGTCTAGACAAAGCTAGTTAATGTTCTGCTTACTGTGGAATGCTATGAACTATGATAGAGGTGCATTATATCGATTACAACATTTTCAAATCGTCAATAGTCAATAAACAAAACTTACAACCTAATTATTTCCTACATACACCTCACGTGACGTTGAATCTATTTTATTTTAGATGGAAAAGTAATAAAAATAAATGTAATATTAACGTTTTTGCTGTGCGGAAGAGGAAGATTATCAATGTTTCGAGCAAAAGCTCTGTTTCAAGAGAGCAAATAAAGAGAGAGAGAAAGAAAGAGAGAGAGAGAGAGAGAGGTGGGGGCATATTATACGTCTGTGTTTTGTTATTTGTTTTCTTCTTCTTGACACTTTTCCAAATCAGCGTCATATATATCGACGGAATATTGATGTTGTGTTGTTCATGGCATTTTCCTGAAGTATTAGTAAAATGAATTATGTAAGTGGAATGAATTGAAGTGAAATAAGAACTTAAAAAATCGCAACCATGTCCTTCTCTTGGTTATTTGTAATAATTATAGTCGTTATTGACCACCGCTTGTTCATGCTGCTGCAACTGCTATCATTGCTGTTGTTTAACGCCCAGTCGTTTTTCATTGGGAAGGCATTCCATTTTGAGTTTATCTCCGGCGATTTTATCGAATGTGTTCTCTTTCTAAGGCGGTAGGGTGTGATTTGGCTACTACGGCTTGTATTTCTAGAAGGTGGTACAATCACAAAAAGGATCCCTCGTTGAATCGGTGTCTTGTTCATAAACTGTGTTTGCGGAGATAAATGTAACACATGTGCTACAATATTTTAACAGATAATAATTTTTTTTTTTAAGAAAGCGAATAGCCAAAGAACAATTAGTCAGATTCCTTCAAATATAGTTCACTGGTTCTATAATTTGACTGAATATGAAAGCGATATTGTCTCAACCACCGCATATTCCCGGACCTTTTACAGGAGTGTACTAAAGAGTCCGGAGAACCTGTAGTTGCTCGGTCTCGGGTCAGCCTTGATTGAGCAGGCTTATGATACAGAGACATTCAGTTCATTAGCTTCCGATCTTTTCTTTCCAGTAACAGTCTACCATGGACTACACAATCCAATGTGATTTTAAAGACAGCAAGGTGTATAGTTTAATGGCGATTTAATTGCTATAACCAGTTGATCTTGTTATCCCACAGAAGCTCGCTCATTGGTTTCTTGTCAGCACAGGTAGAAGCTGACATATGTCTCAGTAATAGCCAGGGTTCAACTTAATCAGAGAACCACAAAGGCCTTCTTCCAGGTGAACCAATAACCAGATATCTACTTTACATCTTTTCTCCAAAAATCCTTCGGTGTCATTAAGAAATCGATAATGCCCGTGTTCAGTCGAGCGCGCCACTAAGTTTAATCGTTTTCAGTTTCAAGTTAATGCAGTCTTTTTTTCACTTACACGACTAATGCCATCAGGAAATGCATAAGCACCACAACATCAATTACCAAATATATCGTTTGTGGAAGTGTTCAAATAATTGTTCTACTCTATTCTATTTGTCACAATTGTTTGAAGAGGTCAATAACATGTGATTGATTGATTTACAATTAAATAATAAATTAAAGAGATGCTGTAATTAAGAACAGATAGAAATATACAATAAACACTGTTTCATATGATTGATTGTCCTTCTATCCTACTGAGGACCCATTGATAGAACACCGATTCTATCTATCTGTCTATCCCTATATCTATCTATCTATCTGTCTATCTATCTATCTATCTATCTATCTATCTATCTATCTATCTATCTATCTATCTATCTATCCATATATCTATCTATCTATCTATCTATCTATCTATCTATCTATCTATCTATCTATCTATCTATCTATCTGTCTGTCTGTCTGTCTGTCTGTCTATCTATCTAACTATCTGTTTATCTATCTATCTAATATATGTGTATGTATATATATATATGTATATATATACAATCACACACACACACACACACACACACACACACACGTATTTATATGAACGTATGTATACACATGCGCACGCACACCTTTCTCACTATATACCAAGCTACATCTATCAATCAACATCTCTCTCCTTCCCCCTCTCTCTCTCTCCCTCTCTCTGTTCATATTTATATATATATATATATATATATATATACACGCACACATACCTTTCTGACTACTTATTTATATGTGTGCGTGAGTATGTGTATATATGTATGCATGTGTGTGTGCATGTGTGTGTGCATGTGTGTGTGTTTAAATCAATATATCTATATCGAGCAATCGATCTTACTATTTTTTTTTCTTTCTCTTTTGGTACATCTTAGATAATAATATTGCTGGCTGGTATTCTTCTGCTCTCCGGGAGTACATGGAAGGATTTGAACCTGGTGCACATCAGTTATTCAGCATCGAATTATGAACAGTGTTTTCCAACTCTGCCTCGTTACAGCTAGGAAGACTGAGGCGTCCTGGGTTATCATAACGCATCACCGATGAATCTGACTCGATTTTTTGCACCCCCGGAATATTTGCTTCGTCCGTTGGCAAATACCATTATTGTTATACATCTCGCAATAAAAACCGAGTGTTGATCAAAACATTGCACAACCAACTCACAGATTAATGAGTTCAAATTCGCGGCTGGCAGTTTATGACAGTTTTGGAGCAAACCATTCTATTCTGAAAATAGTTAATAATGTAGATCAGCCTCGGTCTACACAGCCAACCCCTCAGTTTACCACGCTGTCAAGAATATGTTCAAGGTCAATGTGGCTCAGTCTCAAATTGCTGTCTACCAACCAGTTCACTACGAAGTCAAATGAACGTGATTCAACCGAAGATCATAGAACACCAATCAGTTCACCCAGCTGTCATGAATAGCTATCATAGATTCAATCCCTGATCACACAATCCACCAATCAGTCCACCTAACTGTCAGGAATGTGTAACATATCAATCTAGCTCAGTCTCAGACCAGTGTCCACCAATAAGTCTACCTCACTGTCAGGACTACAACCAGAAAAAATTTGGTCAAGATTCACGCCTCAAGTCCCACACCTCATTAATCATTTCATCCATGTATTGGGAATTAGTAGCAGCTTCGAACCACAGTTCATCTCAGTTTGATTTAACATTGGCTCAAGATTCTGGTTCTGATGATAGAACATCACGTGATGGTCGGTGAATGTGTAATAAACTTAACCATCCATGTTAAGCTCATCGTATACTAATTTATTCACTAGTAAGGTGAACAGATTCCTCAGCAACGAGAGATTTTTTTCACCAAATTAGCAACTGATATCATATATCTGATACACAAACTTGATTTACTTACGTGGTTTCCAAATTCTTCAAGTTTATCATCACAGAACATACAATTACACAACCACTGCCAAAAATAAATGAATAAATAAATAAATACATAAACAAACAAACATATAAATAAATATAATAAATAAATAAATACACAAACAAACAAATATCTTTTGTGTTGGAAAGTTTATGCAGATTTTCAGACTCTAGAAAATCGAAAGATACACTTCATCTCTGTTGGCTCTTACACTACATGTACAAACTCCTACTCCGCGGTCGGTACTCGTTGATTCCATGGATGAAAAAGACACTGGCCACGCCCTCTGGTGAAACTTCTTACTTGCAATGTTTTCCTTCTCAGTGTCTAATAAAAAACAAAAAAAACAAAACAACCATTCTGTTTCCCCTCTTACCTACTTTTATTTTAAATATTTTTAACTACATTTAAAAGAAAATCCAGAACGCAATTTCTTGTTCTTTTTTTTTTTCTTCCTTTTTTCTTTCTGTTTTACTTCGAATGAGATTCAAGAGAATCCATGAGACGAAAAATCTTCGGTGAAACAAAAAATAGGTCAGCGTTTATCTTCCATCCATCCACGTTGACAATACCACTACCTGTTATATGCTGGTTCCATCTGACCTCCTCCTCCTCTTACTCCTCCTCCTCCTCCTCCTCCCATTCATCCTCATCTCCCCCTCCCCCTCCTCCTCCTCCTCCTCCTCCTCCTACTACTACTACTATTTATTCTTCTTCTTCTTCTATTACTACTACTACTACTATTATTTCTTCTTCTTCTTCTTCTTCTACTACTACTACTACTACTACTACTACTACTACTACTACTACTACCATTACTACTACTACTATTTCTTCTTCTTCTTCTTCTACTACTACTACTACTACTACTACTACTACTACTACTACTACTACGAGTCTCACCAACACATATTCATGAAGGTTTATTATAAAACAAAATCACACTTAAAACAATATAGAATGCAATACATACATAGATATGTATACACACACTTACATGCATACATACATACACATAAATACGCACACATACACACACATACACACACATACACATACATACACACACATACATACGCGCACACACATACATACGTACATATATACAAGGATTCATGCATACATACGTAA
>NC_043015.1:32799664-32829664 GCF_006345805.1 Octopus sinensis
TTTTTTTCTTTCAGCGTACATAAGTTAAAAGTTCAGAGGTAATATGTGTAAAGTATACATCACGGTCAGTAAAAACGAGTGTCGAAACTGCGGCGCAGGCGTAGCTATAGGTCTTGGCGTGGCTGTGCGGTAAGAAGCTTGCTTCGCAAACCACATGGTACCGGGTTCAGTCCCATCACATTGCACCTTAAACAAGTGTCTTCTATTATAGCCTTATAGCCTCGGGTCAACCAAAGCCTCGTGAGTGGATTTGATAGACGGAAACTGAAAGAAGCTCGTCTCATATATATTATATATATATATATATATAATATATATATATATATACATATATATATATTGATAGAAATGGCAAGACAACAAAAGAATGAAAGAGACTTCGGTATTATGTAAATAGAGGAATTTATCTGTAAATGTAATATGTGACAATATTCGGTAGCCAAGTATATTCTTTTCTACTTATGTACACGGCCCGAAGTTTTGGGGGAGGGGCCCCATTGATTAGATCGACCGCAGTACGCAATTGGTACTTAATTTATTGACCCCGAAAGGGTGAAAGCAAAGTCGATCTTGGCGGAATTTGTATTCAGAATGTAATAGTAGACGACATACCTATTTCTTTACTGCCCACAAGGGGCTAAACACAGAAGGGACAAACAAGAACAGACAAACGGATTAAGTCGATTACATCGACCCCAGTGCGTAACTGGTACTTAATTTATCGACCCCGAAAGGATGAAAAGCAAAGTCGATCTTGGCGGAATTTGAACTCAGGACGTAACGGCAGACGAAATACCGCTAAGCATTTCGCCCGGCGTGCTAACGTTTCTACCAGCTCGGCGCCTTAAACAGGATTGAATATTACAAACATTCCAGTCAGGTGGTCGATCTTGGGATAACTTCTTCTCTTTCTTCCTCTCACTAGATTAAGAGACCTTGCACAAAGGGACCACGGCTGCTCCATTCCATTTCCCATTTTTTATAAGCCATAAATATGAGAAAATGCCCCTTTATCAGCGGTTCGTTTACATAAGAGTGATGATTTCTGCTGACCAAGGGAAGCTATATATGTCTTGAGTAATTTGGTCAGTTGGTGATCCATTTCCGGACTTTGGCGTTAAATTTTTAATTAACAGGTAAACGACGAACTGAATGTTGCTTGAGTGTTGGTCGAAACAATGTTAATAGAGGAATCAAGTGGGTTTTAATTTGTTTTGGCCTGCTCGTTATCTGTTGTCGGATATTGGTGTTAAATAGAAGTCCATTGATTGTAATTTCATTAAACTATCTCAGAAGAGACATCGGTGTTAAGTTAACCGTTAGGTGTGGTTGAGTGGTAAGAAGTTTGCTTCTCAAACTGATGGTTCCGGGTTCAGTTTCACTACATGGCACCTTGGGCAAGTGTCTTCTAGTATAGCCTCGGGTCGGCCAAAGCCTTGTGAGTGGATTTGTTAGACGGAAGCTGAAAAAAGCCCATTGTGTGTGTGTGTGTGTGTGTGTGTGTGTGCGTGTGTGTGTGTGTGTGTGTGCGTGTGTGTATTAATTTTTCTCATCCAATACTGCTTGACAACCGGCAAAAGAGACCGATAGAATAAGCACCAGTTTTAAAAAAAATAATGTACTGGATCGATTCGTGCGACTAAAAACTCTTCCAAGGCAGTGCCCCAGCATGGGCAAAGTCCAATGACTGAAACAAGTGAAAGATAGAAGATAAAAGATGTGTTGTACACTGACCATCTCACTACTGTCTCTTTAGTAATTGGGTTGTCTAATTGCAGCAGGGGTCGAAGAACTTTTTTAAATAATCGCCTCAAAATATATTTATTTACGCTGACGTTACCCCTTTGATTTGAAAGGGAGAAAATCATAGATTCTTTGAATTCAAAAGGTTTATTGGATCTATTTATATGAAGATTACAATCATAAACATAGAAAGTATTGCCAGAAGAAAAATTTCATCCCTAACAAGGAACACGTTTTGTATATAATATTGCTTATGTCTAATGAGCCCTCATTATTCCCAAGAATTTCATTTATCCTACTTGGGGGAATTTACCCCGGTTTGCCGACCCTTGACTTACAGTATCTAACTGCTCACATGTTTATCAGTCTGTCAGCCTGTAGTGCTGTCAGTCTGTCTGTGTGTTGCAGTTTTTGTTGTTATTGCTTGTGTTTAGACCCTGGTGAAGTCTGATCAAGATGACCCATGATCCAAAATCCTTCTGCCATCACCATTTTACCTTTTTTCTTTTTACGAGTATCTACGACTGTTGTATCTAATACTTCCTACCTTTTTTCTCAGACAGTAAGTTGCTATTTCAAAGACAGATTTGGCTGTTATTTCTTGAAAATTGAGAAACCGTTTAACGATTCCCTCGATGACTCGTCTGTATGATGAGTTGAGATTAGCTAAATAAAAACTGGAACAAGAATAAACAAGAGAGAGAGAGAGGGGGGGGGAGGTCAGAAAGAGAAGAGATGTTGAAAGAGAGAGAGAGAGAGAGAGAGACATGATAACTGAAAAAAGTCAATGGAAAACAGAATCTACTTACAACAAATACACAAAAAATAAAACAAAAGTAAAAAAAAAAAAACTTGCTACAAATTAAAGAAATAAAATTGATTTGAAATCAGACCATCGGGCTATTGATTTTCATTTATCGATACCAGTAAGGATGTGATATTTTTTTTCCTCTATCACTTTCCCTGGCTGCTCTACTAAATATATCATTTACTTTCTATATATCCATTTGTTTTTTTCTTTCTTACAGAATTTCAAAATGTTGTTATTTATTTATTTTTCTTCTTCTCGAAGATTCTTTTCTATTAAACTTTTATTATTTCATTTTATCTTTCAAACAGTCCAAATGTTTAACTACCTGTCTCTTTAGCTGTTCGTTAGGATATCGGGTTTTCTATCTATCTATCTATCTATCTATCTATCTATCTATCTATCTATCTATCTATCTATCTATCTAGCTATCTATCTATCTATCTATCTATCTATCTATCTATCTATCTATCTATCTAGCCATCCATCTGTCTGCCTGTCTTTTATTTATCAATCAATCCACATATCTATGTGTGTGTGTGTGTGTGTGTATTTCTATGTTTGTATGTAGATAGGAATGTATGCATGCATACGTATATGTATATATATTATATATACGTGCATGCCTCTCTCATATATATATATATATATATATATATATAACGGGAAGCTTTATGAAAATAAACAAAAGACGAAGGCAGGTGGAAAACAAACGAACAATTGTATTAGTATGGCGCTCAGGAAATATAAATAAAACAAGTCTTTAACGTTTCGAGCCTACGCTCTTCAACAGAAAGATACACAGAGAGAGAAAAACACAGAAAGAAGGAGAGAAAAAAATGCGTGCAGTAGCTAACGAATCAACATGTATATATATATATATACATACACATATACATATACACATATATATATATATATATATATATATATATATATATATATATACATACACATACGGCGGTGCATCTGCATAGCCGCAGCTATGAGCTGCAACTACAGCAGAAAAAATTCGCATATATATAAGCATAATCATACACATATGCATATATATTCTCATATATATATATATATATATATATATATATATATAGATATATATATATATGCATGTATGTATGTATGTATGTACGTATATATGTATGTATGTATGTATGTATGTATGTATGTGTGTGTGTGTATATATCTATATATGTATGTATTAATACATGTACATATAAACACACTAGAATTCTCACTAGAACGTACATAGAAACACATACACACACACACACATAAACACTCACACACACACACACACATACACACACACACACACACACACACATGAGATTATGAGACGTTCAGGAGTGAGCAACAATCCCCACCACCGAAACAAACACCACCACCACCACCACCAGAACGAAACTAAACCAAACACAACAACAACAACAACAAGGTCGGCGAAAACAGCGCAACAACAAACCCCCCCACACACACCACCACCACATACACCCCCACTCCCACCACCACCACCACAACAACAACAACAACATTGCATCTTATACAGGACAACTCATGCTTTTCCGAAAGTTGCAAATTTTTTTTTTAGATTTTACGCTTTCTGCACCAAAATATGTGGAAGATGGCGGAAAGATCAATTTATTTATTTTTTATTATTTTCTTTGATAATTTTTTTTTTTTTTTTTTGCTTTGCTTTGCTCTTATTTGTATTTTTCCCGGAATCGCTACAACGATGTATCGTCAGTCAGACATAGTGATTATTTTGCTGTTGTTGTTATTGTTGTTGTTGCTGGTGGTGGTGGTGGTGGCGATGCCAATGATGGTGATGTGGTCGGTACAGGACCAGCATTACCGGTAGACCGTGTAGAAGTGGGATATAGAAAAGAAGCTGCCGCAGTTGTGAATATGGCGGGGGTTTCAGCGATTCATAATGTTTGCTCTTCAGTGTAATAGTGTAATAATTTCCGTTGACCACCGTTGGTTCCATAATGATTCTTTGTCTCACGCCTCTGTAATCTGTTGACAATTGATGAGGAAACGTCTGAATAGCCACTGGCGACAGCTTGACGGTAGTCTGCGATTCTTTCTTTTTCTTTTTTTCTTTTTTTTTTTTACCAATTAACAACATATTACGTGTGTGTGTGTGTGTGTGTGTGTGTTGGTGTTCTCTTCGGTTCTGAGTTCTTGTGAAAGCTCCAACGCATTGCAACATCACATTGCATGCAATATTTTCCCATTTGGGAGGATGTCGGTATTTGTGTACATGGATGTGTGAGTAGTGTGTGTGTATGTGTGAGTAGTGTGTGTGTATGTGTGCGTATGCATATGTGTGTGAGTGTATATATATATATTATATACATTATACATATATGTATATATATATATATATATATATATACATATACATATACATATACATATACATATATGTAGATTTATTCATTTATATATAAATTTATTGACCTATGTATACATATATGCATACATATAAAATATGTCTAATATGAGTGTATGTTAGTGAGTGTGTGTGTCAGTGTGTGTGTGTGTGCGTGCTTGCGCACCATCCATTACGGAATATATTCGGAACACACACGCACACAGATATATATATATATGGATATATATATAAGTATACAGAAAGAGAGAGAGAGAGAGAAGTAGGCAGGGACAGCGACGGGTGAACAAACAGAGCGAGTGCTAGATAGGTATATGTGCAGGTATACCTGTGGAAAACAAGTTCGCTTCGCAGCCACGTGTGCCGGGTTCAATCTTATTGCGCGTGCTCGACCTAAATCTTCGAGATAGAATGTGAAAGACAAAAATATGCAGAGCACGTGGTATGTGTGCCTGTAAGTATGTACGTGTGTGTGTGTGTATGTGTGTCTACCTATCTATGTATCTATTTGTCTGTTTTATCTATCTATCTATCTACCTATCAGTACATACATGTTGCAATGTGCTTCATCGCATTGTTACTTGCTGGGTTGTAAGTAGATGAACAGGACAATGTGCGAGCCAAAATTTCATAATCTTATCTTAGTTACCATCATCATATACATATTGATAATCTATTAATGAGAATTATTTGAAATAATTTGCAGGCGAGGCAGTTTTATAGGAAGTTTTGGTGTTTATTATTTTCTCAAATATATTTTAACCCACGAAAAAATATAAAATGTAATAGTTGTTTGGTTTTACTTAGATAAAAGGCCATCATTCTCAGCTTGCCCTCACTGCTATCTACAACAAAAACAAAAATGACAACGAGAGCGAACAAACCAGGGAGCCCTTTTGTGGTCACAGGACCTGTTAGAAATGGCAATTAAAACTCCTTCGATATAAGCCATACCACTTTGGAAACGAAACTGTATAACGTAGAGCTGAGATCTCAACACATAGAGAAAGGCGTGAGGGTCACAGCAGGGAAGTATTGGACCATAGGCCTGTTGGATCATTAGAACACCATCTTCACCATCACTACCACTACCACCACCGCCATCACCATAACAGTCTCTACACAGTCATTGAACAAGAAACAGCAGCCAAATCTCGCTCAAATTACAAAGTACCACGTTATTAAAAAGGAACACACTGCAAAGTATTGTCCAAGGTAAACTATGCTTCAAAAACTTCAGAAGTCGGCTTAAACACGACTGGAATGCTTTTAACGGTAGATCTGATCTTCAAGACCGATAAGATCTAACCTAGGGTTAAACAACACCACCGACATACCCACCAACACCCAACAACCCCTCATCTGCCGTATTTCGTTTCTCCCGGACTACCACTGTCTCCACCCACATCATCAGACCTACAGAAATCTCAAAATAGAAACATGGCTGATTTGAGCTTTCCGACGGCATTATGCACGTGCGCACGCCTCCGTACATATAGGTGAATGTATTAACGAGCTATATGTGTCCCTTAGTTCTTTAGTTTAGCCACTACTCTAAAGAACATGCTGGTGTGCGTCTATGTACATATGTATGCGCGGGAATTTATACATGTACATACATATATAATAAACATATTATATATAATATCTATATATATAATATATATATATATACGTGTGTGTATACCTACATATAAGTACATGGTTATATAGAGGTAGATATATATATATATATAATAATACAATCATACATACTTATTTATATATATTATATATGTATGAAGACACGTAAATATATGTATATATGTATGTATATATGTGTTATTACAAGCATTTGTATGGTTTAGTATACTACATACACACACTTTTACTCAACCTACCCTTTTTTTCTGCTATGTTTGTTTGGTGTGGCACTAATTGTTTACAAACAACGTAACAAATAAATACACACAACACATACACACCTACAAACACGACCACCTCCACAAATATGTACATAAATGCACGTTTCAAATATCTGTATCTATCTATATATATATGTATGGTATGCGTGTGCGTATACATAACACACGGATATTATATCATTCACTCATATTAACACACATATGCATAAATGTTTGTGTGTGTGTGTGAACACACACACATAAACAAATACACAGCACATCACACATAACCACAGTCCTTGATTTTGCGCAAACCTCCTTTCCTTGCATGATTAATAAATCCACTTACACAGTGAAAAACTATGGCTGACTAGTGTTGAGCGTTCTCTCAGTCGCCGACAGATGGCGCCACTGGTCTTTCATCCATGACTGTTTGCTTTATTGGCCGTCAATTGATCGAAATGGATTTTAATATTTACACTAACATTTCAAGAAATCGTGTTAAAATATAAAGAAACAAAATAAAAAAAAAACAATAAAACACGAACTGCAACCAAATTTCAACACTCGGGAAATGAAGGAAACAAATATATACACTCACGCACACGTACACACACATATGTCCATGTGTATGTATGTATGTATGTATGAACGTATGTATGCATGTATGCATGTATGTATGTGTGTATATAATACACTATATTATATGTTCATATATATATATATAATATATATATATATACATTATACATTATATATGGCCATACATATATGTATATATATGTGGTGGGGGTGTGTGTATTATATGTATATGTAAATATATATGTTTGTGTATTATATATATACATATACACACACCACATATATATATATGTAAATGTATTTATATATACATATATATATATATATATATATATATATATATATATATATACGTGGTGTTATACCTACATATAAGTACATGGTTATAGAGGTAGATATATATATATATAAATAATACAATCATACATACTTATTTATATATATATATATATGTATGAAGACACGTAAATATATGTATATATGTATGTATATATGTGTATATATACAAGCATTTGTATGGTTTATGTATACACATACACACACTTTTACTCACCTACCCTCTTTTTCTGCTATGTTTGTTTTGGTGTGGCACTAATTGTTTACAAACAACGTAACAAATAAATACACACACACACATACACACCTACAAACACGACCACCTCCCACAAATATGTACATAAATGCACGTTTCAATATCTATCTATCTATATATATATATGTATGGTATGCGTGTGCGTATACATACACACGTATATATATATTCACTCATATTCACACACACATATGCATACATGTTTGTGTGTGTGTGTGAACACACACACATAAACAAATACACAGCACACTCACACATACCCACAGTCCTTGATTTTGCGCCAACCTCCTTTCCTTGCATGATTAATAAATCCACTTACACAGTGAACAACTATGGCTGACATAGTGTTGAGCGTCTCTCAGTCGCCGACAGATGGCGCCACTTGTCTTTCATCCATGACTGTTTGCTTTATTGGCCGTCAATTGATCGAAATGGATTTTAATATTTTACACTAACATTTCAAGAAATCGTTGTTAAAATATAAAGAAACAAAATAAAAAAAAAACAATAAAACACGAACTGCAACCAAATTTCAACACTCGGGAAATGAGGAAACAAATATATACACTCACGCACACGTACACACACATATATGTCCATGTGTATGTATGTATGTATGTATGAACGTATGTATGCATGTATGCATGTATGTATGTGTGTATATATATACATATATTATATGTTCATATATATAATATATATATATATATATATACATATATACATATATATATGGCCATACATATATGTATATATATGTGTGTGTGTGTGTGTGTATTTATATGTATATGTAAATATATATGTTTGTGTATATATATATATACATATACACACACACACATATATATATATGTAAATGTATTTATATATACATATATATATATATATATATTATATATGTACATATGCATATACACACAGATATATATAAATATATATATATGTGTGTGTGTGTGTGCATGTGTGTGCATGTGTGTGCATGTCTGTGTGTGTGTGTGTGTGGTGTGTGTGCTGTATTATTACTCCAGTTTTCATTTGTCAATTCATCAGAATGTAATCAGATGATTCAACAGATTGAAACGGAGGTAAATTGAATTCCTGAACTTTTTCAGTTTGAGGACTTTCTCCTCCCACACATACACACATACACACGCGCGCGCGCTTATGCACAGGCACACCACATAGGGCTTGCTCAAATTATCTTATAACATGTCTGCGATCGACCCAATCTTTGTGTGCATTTGAAACCCTGGAAACTATATGACAACCATTCAGATTGTAGGTACCTGAAATTGAACGATCCAGTACCATGCAAACTCTGCGTGCGATTTATGGTGATGGGCCACGCGTCTGCGAAATACTCACCTCTTTACCTGTCAATATAACCAGGTGGCATTTGCGTTAAGAAAGCCCCAACAATGAATTGCTTATATGATTCTACAATGCGCAAAATATTTCAGCAACTTTTTTAAATATGATTCCTCATAGTATTTAATTACAAAAATATAACAGGATTTTTTAAATAACAGATGGCTAAAATAGGAATTAAAATAGGAATTAAAGGGGTCCACAGATCAAAAATGTTGTGTGCTACTGAGATCTTCATTCTAACTGAGCATCTTATTTTAAACATCTTTGTATTTAGATCGACACAAACTATCAATTGGATCTTTAAGTTTTGTTCACAGGAAAGGACTTCATATGAAACTTAAACGAATACTGTGAAATATTAACAAATTGTGAATGAGCCTTCCAGGATTTTTATGTAAATGGTGTCAAGGTTTCAGATGTAACGAACACAAGTTTGAAGACAGCAAAAAAAAAAAAAAGGAGTGAGAGAGATATATAAACTGGATCATTGAAAGGAACAGAACAGCTTGTCAACGGTGTGCTGTACATTGGTCTCTTAGTGACTGAGGATCTGTTGCTGAGTAAAAGAGTTGTAGGCCTATTGGGCTACTTGAATTTTGTCTGGAATTATATGTATATGGATAAATAAATGAAATATTATATATATGTGTGTGTGTGGTGTATTATATAATATATATAATTATATATATATTATATATATATATATATATAATTTATATAATATATATATATATATATATATATATAATATATGTACATGTATATGTATATACATACTACATTATATATATATATCTATATATATATATATAGTGGGATGTCTGTGTGTGTTGTGTGTGCGTGCATATGTGGCTATGTATCGTGATCCATTGGATGAAATAACAAACCCATTAACACAATATTAAAGAAGAAAGTAGGGACCACGGTAATTAGTTGTATTTCAACATTTCGGGGTTTGTTTGTTTACACTTCATTACTTCTGCTCACATCAACTGCCCCCTTTTCTTTTCTTCTTTTTTTTTTTGCTCACAGTTTAATCAACAATGTTGCTAAGTAAGAGAAATAGAAAAAAAATTGTAAAAGAAATACCAACAAAAATACCCTCCTACACAAACCATACATAATAAAAAAAAACCCCAAAATTTCCTTTTTGCTAATGGCTTCTTTATTTTCTCCGAATGTCAAAGTATATAAAACTCCTTGTCGTACAAACGATGTGAGAATATTGGAGCTAGTTTATCATTCGGACAGAGTTTTCCACTAGTCAACTAGGTTTTCTATTTCGTTGGCTTTCGAATTCTTTCCTTCCTTCTTTCCTTCTTTCCTCCACTTCTTTTTACTCCTCTACCTTTAGTTTTTTCTCACTATATTGCCCCCCCCCCACGGCCATCCCCGCCATCTACTTGCATCCTCTTGAAAACTACTTCCGCCATTGAAATACGTGTGTTTTTAAGCGTTTAAAGAGTGAGCGTTAAGTGGATTGGCGGGGATTAAGTTTTGAAGGCAAACTAACAAAGATGGATTTGTCTACAGGGATAAAGTTACTAGAAAATGGAATTAGTACTTGACAATCTAGGATAGAGTAATGGCTCGCTTGACTGCAACAGAAATCTCCATTACAATGCAATAATAATAATAATAATAATAATAATAATAATAATAATAATAATAATAAAAGTAATAGCAAAAAATGCGTTACTATAGGAAATATAAGTACACTCACTCATAAGAGATAGTTAAGAGACAAATAACATAGAGATAATGATAATGATATGTGAATGTATGTATGTTTACATTCATATATATATATATATATATATATATATATATATATATATATATGAGAGAGAGAGAGGAGAGAGAGAGAGAGAGAGACAGAGACAGACAGACAGATAGACAGACAGACAGACAGACAGACAGATAGATAGATTAGTTACAGAATTCTCTGGAATCTTGGAGCATCAACATGTAGGTCACCAGGACTGGCAAGGAACTACGACGTTGTGTTTTCGCAGTAAGGTAAAACAAACATTAGGTGTCATTTGTTGGTAATTCACTGCAAGTATATATGTATATATATATATATGAAATTAAATAAATGACAAAGAAACAGGAAATTATGCTATGGATCCCAGTATCGTTCAGCAGTTTCTGCTATGAGATATGATGCACTCAGAGATAAGTGCTTGCGCATCACTTTGTAGCTTCCTCGGAACATTAAATCTGAGTTCTAGTATCAGGTTATTAGCATCGCTATACCTAAGCGAAATTTTAATATATATAGGTTTATTGGCGTGGGGTGGGGTGTGTGTGCGTTTATGTGTATGTATACGTCTGTTTGTGTGTGTACGTATGTATGCATGTAGTGTTTTGTGTGTGTGTGTGTGTGTGTGTGTGTGTGTGTGTGTGTGTGTGTGAGTCTGTCTGTCTGTCTGAATTTTTAGAACCTTATCTAGTTTGTACAGATACCATTTCTCTGTGGTTAGGAACCCATATTACTATAAGTTTTATTAATATCATTATTTTTGGGAGAATCGTTAGAGCACCATACAAAATGCGTAGTGGTAGTTAGTTACAGTCCTTTGCAATCTAAGTTCAAATCACGCCGAGGGTAACTCTGCTTTTCATCGTTTCGGTGTCGGTAAAAATCAATCCAGAACCAACCAAGTACTGTGGTTGATGGTATTGACGAATACCTTCATTAAACATTGCTGGCCTCGTGCTTAAAAAATCATCATCATCATCATCTTCGGAGTCACTGTTGTTATGTTGTTCTTGCTCGCTGTCAATGGCCTCAATTCACAGATCTCAGCTTAGACATTTTCATCTAGATTAATTTTTTGGAAAATGTATTAGAAATGTGGAGTGACGTTTTCTACACGAAAGAGCTTCAAAACTTTTGGAAGTCTACCCCATTACTTTAGGGAGAGGAAATTATTGTCTTTAGAAATTATAACTGTTTTAAACATATCTGGTGAATAGCCAATTGCAATAAATATATGCGTTGCAAGACAGTCGCCTGAAACACTTCTCCAACTTATAGTATACTAAAAGACATATGCAAAGACAGGAATTCGAACTAAGTTACTTTCACTTCTACAACAGAAGTCACAAAATGAAGAGTACTGGAAACTAGTTTTGATTTTAATGAAGGAAAAATCTGTACAAATTAAACAACACGACTAATAGGAAAATTATATCAGTTGTTAACCCTGCAGACAAAAAATGCTTTGGGGAGGGTATGTCACAGAAGCTAGTGCCTCCTTGCCTGTCGAATTTGTGCGTAAGAAGGTTAGTTAGGAGAGAAAATGTCTGAGTTTTCAGAGAATAAAGGTTTTCTTTCTGTCCTTCAAGAAGTTTTAGAGACCCATACCGATGTGTAGCTAGACGTATGTCCCATCAGCCGGAGAAAAGCAGGTAGAGGCATGTGCGGATTTTATGATTGTTGACGTCACAAGGAGGTTACGTATGTGTATGCATGTGCGTGGGAGGGTGCAAGTACATAAATACAAGACATTCGATATTAAAATTAATGTAAAATATTAAACTTTATTGAATCTGGAAAATTTGACAAACGTTTCATTCGAGTTTACGACATATTTGCATACCCATCTATTTGTTTATATCTCTACCTAACAATTCATACATCTACCTACCTACCTACATACATACATACATACATACATACCTATCTATCTCTATCGATCGATCGATCTATCCATTTATCTATCTATCCACCTCATTTTGTTTCTAGCTATTTCTATATCTATCATTATATATTTATAGGCGTATGGCTTAGTGGTTAAGGTGTTCTACTTACGTTTGTGAGATCGTGGGTTCGATTCACAGACTGGGTTTTGCGTTGTGTTCTTGAGCAAATTAATTCATTTCACGTTGCTTTGCAATCATTTCGATATTTGACATGTGACACCCAGTTGCACCTGTACAGGTAATGTCGATCTGATGGAAGAGAGTGAGCTCATGTCTACACAAACATTTGATCACTATAAACGAATCATCTGTGCAGTGTTGGGAGAGTCCATCATATATATATATATATATATATATATATATATATATATAATATATATAATATATTTGTCTTTTATATGATTGGACTGCAGCGATTCTGGAGCACCACCCTGAAGGTTTTAGTCGAAAAAATCACCTTTGTACTTAACTTTTTAAAACCTGGTACTTATTCTATCGGAACCATCCGCCGAACTACTAAGTTACGGGTGACGTAAACGAACCAACACCGGTAGTCAAGCGGTGATGAGGGACGAACACAAACATAAACACACACACATACATATCAGGTTTCTTTCGGGTTTCCGTCTACTTAATTTACTAATAAGGGTTTGGTCAGCCCGGAGCCACAGTGGAAGCCACTCGCCCAATTTGCCATGTTGTGGGACTGAACCTGGAACCATGTGGTTGGGAAGCAAACATCGTATCACATGACCAAGTCGGCCTATAGATAGACACATACGAACGTATGCACATATTAATTCACATGATACCCTACGCACAGATATGCTTAGAGAGAGGCAGATAGAAATATGGGATGCACTCACACACACATTCCCATATAATTATACTTGTAGGGTCCGTGATGTTGTGTTTATATATTTCTTCTCCTCGCGTATGTGTAGGGGTATAGAAACCCATTACTTACTGCAATATATATTAACTTTGAAATAGCTGTATATTTAACTTACATAGAAAACAAACAATAAATCTGTTAGTATTATTTTAATTTTCCTCTATATTTTTTACCACATGTCGTCGGAGGATTTGTATTTTCAGTGCCAATACTTATTCCCAAATCTATTTTAAGCGAAATTAAAACAACTCGAGCTGTTTAATTCTAATCTGTTCTTATTATCATAGAAAACATATAAATGCTGGAACCTTGAACCACAATCCATGAAGTTCTTTCTTCTCTCTCTCTTTTTATTTTATACGAAAGATATTTATACTGTCAGAGATTTTTTAGGGATTTTCTTTGTTACATATTCTTTCTTTTTTTATTTGCAAATTGTTATTATTCGTGGCTTTATGTGACAAATTTCTCTCTGCACGTATTTACATATTAAACACATCAAAAGATGACGCCGTACATGATATAGAGTTTAAACAACTGCTACTACTGCAAAAGCTACTACTACTACTATTACTACTAGACTTGGACACACAAGACGGATATCTATCTATCTATCTATCTATCTATCTATTCTATCTATCTGATCTATCTATATAGATATATATATATATATATATATATATATATATATGTATATATGTATATATATACACCTACATACATACATATATATATATACATATATATATAATATATTACATATATATATATATATACATACATACATATATATATATATATAATATACATACACAGATAGATGACAGATAGATAGGTAGATAGATAGATAGAGAGAATAGAGGAGAGAGTGATAGATAGATAGATAGATAGATAGATAGATAGATAGATAGATAGATCTACCTACCTGCGCACTTATCTCTACATGTGCGCGTGTTAACTCTTTTAAACACACACACACACATGTATATAATATGTCTTTCCTATGCAAGATTTTTTTATGTGAAATCATGTTCAAACAGATATTGTTGTATTTGGGGATGGTCGTCTATTGCCAATTAAAAGCATTCGGTAAGATTTTCAGTAACTTTGGGACACATGGGACAGAAAGTTGTTGAAGAGGTCACAGAAGGTGTGACGAAAAAACTCTGACAAATAAAGTAATAATAATAATTAATAATAATAATAATAATAATGATAATGATAATAATAATGATAATGATAATAATAATAATAATAATAATAATAATAATAATAATAATGATAATAATAATAATAATAATGAGGTAAAAATCAAATAAATATTGCATGATTTTAATTGGCAAAAGATGACCATCCCCAAATACAACAATATATATATACGTGTGTGTTTGTATGTATATATATTATTTAATAACCACAATAAATATTTTTATGAGCTACAAATAGTTTCATCGCATAAAACTAAAAGTAGTTCATAAAAATATTTGGAGTTCATTTTTTTCTAATATTACCACCACGGAACAATACACTACATACATACATACATACATACATACATACATACATACATACATACATACATACATACACACACACACACATGTACATACATAGATATGTGTGTGCATGTGTGCTTGCGTGTAAAACTAGAAAACAAATGATAGCAATCGTATTTCAAAAAAAAGTTCTCTTTTTGAGATCTACAGCTCTTTCGTTGAGCGAAAATAACATTAACGCTATAATTATCATATAGTTCATTTAGTCGAATTTAATGAGGATGTAATTTTATCAGGAACATTTTTTTATTTCTTTCTTTTTCTTTTCTTTCTTTTTTTTTTCTTTTTTTTTTTGTTACAATATGCATAATGCAAATCAAACACCACCCCGGTAATGATTATAATATTCAGAAGACAATACTTTCTGATTCCTTAATGCCATTTGGCGAAGTTGATTACCATATTTTTAGTCTTAGTTCTTCCTTCTACATTGACCCCTACATCGGGCAGCAAGACAAGGCCTCCAGCCTTCCCGGTTTTCCTCATCGTCGTCTTCCCACGTGATGGCAAAGTTACTTCAGATTTGCTTTGTACACTATTCTACATTATATATGACACCTTTCGATTTTAGATTAAATTATATTCAATAAGGGCAGGCATGGTTGTGTGGTGAGTAGCTTGCTTACCAACCACATGGCTCCAGGTTCAGTCCCACTGCGAGGCACCTTGAACAAGTGTTTTCCGCTGTAACCTCGGGCCGAACAAAGCCTTTTGGATGTGGTTGATGGGACAAGCATGTGTGTGTGTGTGTGAGTGTGTGTGTGTGAGTGTGTGTGTGTGTGTGTGTGTGTGTGTGTGTTGTGTCTTTGTGTCAGTGTTTGTCTCCCGCCAAAACTTGACAACCGGTGCTGGTTTCTTTACGTCCCCGTGACTTAGCGCTTCGGCAAAAAGAAACCGATATAACAAGTACCAGGCTTAAAACAGACAATAAATATCGGGGTCGATTCATTCGACCAAAGTTTCTTCAAGGCGATGCCCTAGCATGGCCGCAGTCAAATGACCAAGACAAAGAAAAGATAAAAGAAACAAGAGAAGATAAAAGATACAAAAGAAGGATATTTAAGTTTTTCAAAAGAAAATGATAGAAATATATATATACGTAAGATAAAATCTTTTTTTTTTTTCAACTTGGAGCAGATACAACATAAATTTTAGAATAACTGCATTCTATTCTTATTTACATCCCGCATTTTTACGCTGACAATATCCTCTTAGTAAACAATTGTCATTTACTCTACAATTACATTAGAACTTATTCTTTTGAGATCAATTATTTTTTAACAATTTTCTTTATAATTCAGACTTCAATGAACTTTTAAAAATTATCATTTTATGATTATTATTGGGAAAATTGTTAGCATTATTATTATTATCATTATTATTATTATTATTATTATATTATTATTATTATTATTATTATTATTATTATTTGTTTGACTTTTGCTTGCCTTTGTAAAAGTTGGTTCCAAGTCTCACCCAGAGACCTCAAGAGACAAGAAGTTAGAAGTTCATGTTGGTGTTATGCCTAGGGTGCCATATATAAGAAAAGTATGTGTTTGTTTTAAAACTTGAAATTTCATAGTCAGTATTTTACGTAGGATATGAGCAGTTCCTATGAGCACTATCTTTTGAATTTCTTCCATTTTGGGGTTTCCTGGTATCAGAGCTAGGTAGCAATCAACCCCTTTTAGGGTGGTGCATTCTATGTATTGTCAACAATTTTCGTATATTTCTGTCAAGATTACATATTTCAGTAATTGACAAGTTAATGATATTGTAACTGTAAGTCACAACCGGTATGGCTAAAGTATTGATCGCTTCGATCCTGTTTTTTGCATCCAGCTTTGTCTTCAGTATTGCTTTCACCCTGCGATAATATTTTCTTCTGATCCTTTCCCTCATCATTGAATGTTTGATTCCGTCCCCTTCAAATATCCCTAGGTATTTATAGCCCTCCGCTGGTTCTAACTCTTTTATGACATTCTGCTGGTCAAGGTTAACGTTAGATGTTTCTGTCATTATTTCTTTGATAAAGGTAGCTTTTGCACATTTATCGAGGCCAAATTGCATCTTGATGTCATCACTGAATTGTTTAACAGTCGCTAGTAAATCCTTGAGTTGTTGGTCATTTTTTTGCAAAGAGCTTTAAATCATCCATGTAAATGAAATGATTTATGTTTTTATCAAACATTTTATAACCGTACTGTACATCACTGAGCAATTTCGAGAGAGGTATTAAGGCTAGACAAAAGAGGGGTGGTGATAGAGAGTCACCCTGGAAAATGCCACATGAAATTCTTACATCTCCTGCATTAAGAGATTCATTGTCACTGTTCAAAAGTCAGTGTGGTTCTCCATGATGTCATACTTTACAGACAAAAAGTTTTGCAGAATAGGAGCTATTTTATACATTTCCAGGCATTTCTTAATCCAGCTATGCGGTAGGCTGTCAAAAGATTTTTATAGTCTATCCAGGCTATTGTCAAGTTTTTGTGTCATTTGTGACAATCTTCCCAGATCATCTTATTGATGAGTAGCTGATCTTCACAACAATAGGATCCACGTTTACATCCTTTTTGCTCATTAGGGAATATGTCACTTTCTATTAAAAAACTATAGGTATATTCATTCAGGACAGATGTTAGCGTTTTATACATTGTTGTTAAGCAGGTTATGGGTCTATAATTTTTTGTTCATTTGCTTCTTCATTTTTTGGAAGTAGGAAGGTTACACCATTAACTTGCCAAGAGGGAATCATTCAAGGATGTTGCAAAACATTGTTGTAAAGTTTTGTTAGCAGTTCTTGGCTCTCTGGGGAGGCATTCAACCAGAAGTTAGGAATTTTATCCTTTCCTGGGGACTTCCATTTGCTTCACTTTCTGAGAGTAGATCTCACATCTTCTACCTTGACACCCTCCCACTTTTGCTCTTCTAAGGATTCTAAGTCAGTAGATATTCTATCAATCCAAGGGGCCTTTTTATCGTGTGTTTTTCCTTCTACCCAAATTTTATTCCAAAATTCCTGCACTTCTTCTTTTGATGGGACAGACTTTACTGTAACTGATATTTTCCCCATCATCCTGTAAAAGTTTTTGGTATTATTTTCGAACATGTCCTTGAAGAATCTAACGCGCTTTTCATATCTTGCTATGCGGGCAGCTTTATCACACACCTTTTGCTTGATGCTGTCTATGGTGGTATCAATATCAAATTAAGTACCAATGAAACACTGGGGCCGATGTAATCTAGTCTTCTCCCCCACATTTCAGGACTTTTGCCTATTGTAGAAATTTATTATTATTATTATTATTATTATTATTATTATTATTATTATTATTGTTGTTGTTGTTGTTGTTGTTGTTGTTGTTGTTGTTGTTATTATTATTATTATCATTCAGGAGTCTTATTTTTATAACGTGCTTTCACTGCACTACCGAGCGCAGTTCTTTGTGTATTGGTTATGTGCTGAGGTTTGTTGTACTGCTCTTATTTTCTCTGTATTGAAAGTGTTTTACGTAGGGTCAGCCCAATCCCAGTGCCTAGTAGTGCTATGTTCTGTATGTTATATACATTCGTAAGTCCAGCTGTTTTGGTTATGTATTTGCCTGAATGTTTTTTTCTCATCATACCTAATGCACTTAATATTATAGGAATTGTTTTTAGACTCCACATTCGGCTTACCTCTATTTCCAGATCTTTGTACTTTCACAGTTTCTCCGCTTTTTTTTTAGAGATACATTGTCATCTGTTGATATCGATACATCAATTGGAAAGCATGTTCTTTTTGGTGATCTCTGATAACTGTTTGCCCATTCTCTGCAATATTATTGCAGTGAAGAATTTGTAAACTGAAGGGAGACAAGATATCGATCTGTAATTCTGCGGGTTTGCCGTTCCCGTGGCTTTGGGAATTAGGATGGTTTTCCTTTCCGTGAGCCATTCAGGCATTATCTCTGATTCTGCTAGTTTTTCATTAGATTTCTCAGTCAGCTTTTTATGTATTCCTGTTAAATATTTTAATCAGAATTTGGGAAACTTGTCACCCTAGGCATAACACCAACATGGACTTCTAACTTGTTGTTCTCTTGAGGTCTCTGAGTGAGACTTGGAGTCAACTTGTACAAATGTAAAGCAAAAGTAAAACATAATAATAATAATAATTAATCTGTCAGGCCTGTTAATGGTGTTTTTTGCTAAGTTTGGTTTGATATGCTTGTTTGGTCAAGTTTGCAGGGATATAATTTTTTTTTTTTTTTGGTGAGGGCAGGAGAGATATTATGTTTAAATTATTGTTGCTTTCGTCAACATTAAGGTTTAATGATATATATTTTTGAGAGAATTTAACTGTGAAACTAATTAAGTATACATCTATTGTAACTTATATTTCGTGGGTGAAGGATTTTAATGTGGCTCTCGGAAAGCGTTTGGATTTATTTCAATGAGAACATGTCTTTTTAATTATAATTCTTTTGAGTGTATTTAAGTGTGTGTGTGTGTGTGTGTCTGTGTGTGTGTATGTGTATGACCGTGTATGTGTATGAACATCTGGATTTCATTGTTGAAACTTAAGAATAAAATATTTGTAATTTTATTATGGTCAGTGTGACTCAAATAAAATAAACTTTCTTTTGGTCAGTCGTCCCCATTTCTTTGAAGTAAATGTTTTTTTAAAAAATATTCTTCTTTGATTGTAATTGTTTTGTATGTGTGCACGCGGCATCATCTGGTTTTCATATGCTTGTTTATGTATCAAAGGTTTCTGGTTATGGCTAAAATATTTGGATTTATAGCTGAACTTACACGTACACACGCGCACACACACACATACATCTATGTATAAACATTTTGCATAGTTAATTCATTGAAGACTATATGTTGATTGAGTTGAAACTTTTCAGGTGTATGCGCTGTGGTCAAGGATTTTTGTGTGAATATGTACGTGTACGTGTGTATGTGAGGGAGAGAGTGTATGTGCGTGTGTGTGGAAGTGTTTGTGGCTTGCGTGTGTTATCGCGTATGTACGTAGTGTTTGTGATTGTGTATGCGTGCGTACGTATATTAATATATGACTGGCATAAAGATTTCTTAATACCACAAACTTCTGTGGAATATATGTACATTCTCTTCGCCATGAAGATATTATATATAATGGTAAAGTGCTAACATCTCTCTATTGCATAAAATTTTGCTAAAATCTATTGATATATTCTGTGGAACATATTTGATTATTTTTATAGACACGTCATTTAAAGACATGATGCCTTTCTGAGATAGTAATTTATTCAGTTTTGCCTGTTACTATGTAAATTTTATATATTATATCTAAGTGATCCACTTAACATGCAGCTAATATGGATTTTTCGAAAGTAAAAATAACGATGACTTCAAACAGGATAAAGTTTCCCTAAATTACAAGGCAACAAAATACAAATTGCTACTAAAAGGCAACGGAATCTATTCTGCATTTCAAATTCCCGTTTACAAGAACGACGAAGAATGACAACATAAAAGGCAGACATAATGGAGAACCGGACCCGAAGCATTACTAGTTGCGCCATACTTTATAGTAAGATCATAATGTTGATCATTTCCTTGTAGATTAATCATCAAACACTAAGTCGGCAAATACCGGTAAAATACTGAGGGCGATTCCACTGAATAGAACATTCGACCGCGTTCGAAAATCCCGTAGGAGTCGATGTGTACATAATCTTTATATATAAAAGGGAAGTTGTGTGCTGGCTGTCTCCTACGGTTTAGATTCCTAACTACTCCCACATTTTGCGGTGCAGTTTAACCAAAAGTGGGTATCTTATAGTCGCGATTCATATCGAGCCCTTCTGGGTATTAGCGCGCGTCTACGTTGAGTCTACGATTTAAAAAAAAAATTACCATCATTTTTTCCCATTTTCAATGCATTTTTTTGCTATTATATAAGGGAAGTAACTCTCTAAAAATGTATTATTAAATCTCAGAACGTAAAAAGCTACAGTAACATCCCCCTTTGTTGTTAGCCATATTGAGATGGCTATTATACTTTACATCTTTAAAAATGCTTATATAGTTATTTCCCTTACAAACCCGAGCAACGCCGGGCGATACTGCTAGTGACATATAAACGTACATAAAGAGGCGAGTTGGTAGAATTGTTAACGCGCCGGACAAAATGCTTAGCGGAATTTCGTCCATCTTTATGTCCTGAGTTCAAACTCCGCTGCAGTTGAATTTCCTTTCATCCTTTATTATGTATGTGTGTGTGATTAACAAATAATTGGAAATCACACATATTTGTATATTTATTTTTTTATGTGTATGTCTCCGTTATTATACATTTCATACAATTCTAATGTACGATATGTTTTCTCTGTTCTTGCAGACGCTGAACTGGATCGATTACAAAATCAACAAGCCGCTTTTACAGAATTACACTTACGAGGTGATTTGACCGCCATCTACCGGGACAATTTGGCTGTTGTCGGAATGGGATAAATGGAAATGACGTTAAAAAAATGTTCGATAGATATTAAAATATAAATGAAGATATATATATATATATATATATATATATATATATATATATATATATATATATATATATATGTATGTATGTATATATATACATTATATACATATATGTATACATATATATTATATAATATATAATATATATATATATACAATATATATATATATATACATATATGTATGTATACTATATAAATATATACATATAATTATATGAACATTTAAGTATATATAACTATTTGTGTGTGTATGTATATATATATATATTATACATTATATATATATATATATATATACATATTATATATATATATATATTTATAATATAGACTTCTATGTATTTATGCATATGTATATATATAATATATATATAATATATATATATATATTATACACACACACACATACATATATGTATATATATCCATGTTTATAGATGCTCGCGTGCATGAAATGAGACGCGAAAGTAAAATGTTTTATGGGAACTAAATTAATGACTCAATCAGCGAAAAAGTGTTCTGTCAGGTGTCAGCCCATCCTACATGTGTGCATATATACATATGTATATATGTATATATATACACATATATATACATACATATATATATATATATACATATACATACATATATGCAGGTATATATGTATATATATATATATACACACACACAGAAAGAAAAAGTGAGAAAAGAGAGAGATTGAAACTGAAAGAGAGCTTGCCTAGTGACATGAGTTTCATGGCCCTACGACCCCCGCAATGTGTGTGTGCGTGTGTGTCTGTGTCTGTGTCTGTGTGTGTGTATAGAAATATATATTTGTAGGGCGAGTGCATTCATTACAAGCACACATACACGTACATACATATATATATACATATACAGACACAAATATGTGTATATGCGTGTTCATGTATGTATGTATGCTTGTATGCATGCATATATGTATACATGCATATATGTATGTATGTATGTATGTATGTATGTATTTATGCCAGCACAACCACAATGCTACTGAGCCAGTAATATAAACTGATACAAAAATGTCATCGACTACAATAGTAACATTACAATGAATGAGTGATCAGCAACGCACTAGTGTTACCTTTATAACCATATTGAATGACACCTTACCAAATGAACACCGTTGATGTCCGTTTTGATATCAATAAATACATATATGTGCGTATGTTTATGTAATCTAAAGTTCCATATATACATATATATATACAAATGGATATGTATATATATATGTGTATATATGTATACATATATGTGTATATATGTATACATATATGTATGTATATACATATATGCATATATATATATGTGGGTGTATGTATATATGTGTGTGTATGTAGGCTTGTATGTATATGTATATATATATATATATATATTTTTGTTTTATTTATATATATAAAACAAGAAGTATTGATTAAATAATGAACTCAGTACATGGATTAGACCTGAGCAAATTCTTGAAATATTATCTAATATATAATATACATACATGTATATATATATACATGCATACATACATATATATGTATGCATATCTATATGTATATGTGTATATATGTATGCATATATATATACATATGTATGTTTACACATATATATATATATAGATATATATATATGTATGTATACATATGTATGCGTGTATGTATGTATATGTATATACATATACACATACACATTATTATTATTATTATTATCATCATCATCACCACGACCACATCAACACCACCATCATCATCACTATCATCATCATCATCACCATCATCATCACCACCACCACCATCATCATCATCATCATCATCATCATCATCATCATCATCATCATCATTGTTATTATCATTTTAGCCGAAAAAAAACCTGGCAAAATCTATCAGTAAGTCGCACGGACGGCTGTATAATTGTTTTTCTGACCAATATGGCTGACCGAAGATGCAGATACACAGTTCTTTGCGGAATGTAAAAACGTCATTTAGTGTGAACTCGATTGAATTACTCCTACTCTATCCCTGGTATTGAGTATGTTTTCCACATTTTAGGATTAACATGTATATTATATATGAGATCTAAATAAATTCATCCGTATATAATACATATAAATATAATTTTAATTATACACGATTGCATATCTGAAGATTCATCGGAATATATATATATATATCATGGTCTTTCCCGTCGGTTTCGACGTATGAGGATCTGACAACCCTCTCTTTGTCAGTCACACACAAACACACATACACACATACATACACATATACACACACACATATATGTATGTATGTATGTACGTAATATGTAGTCATGTATCTATCTATGTACGTATATATGTATGTGTATATATATATATATATATATATAGAGAGAGAGAGAGAGAGAGATGTATATGAATGTATGTGTGTGCATATATATATTATATATACATATACGTTGTAGAGTGCTCAGCCACTTGCACGTTAATTTATCGAGCGGGCTGTTTCGTTGATGGGATCAACTGAATGCCGTTGTCGTAAGTGACGGAGCGCCAGATTGTATGTATATATATTCACACATATAAATAGATACATATATACACGCGTACACAGTTTTGAAGAAAATATGTAATTTTGATCATTAAATATAATACAAATGAAGATATATCATTCGCTGAGTTTCCTGAGGCACCCGAATCCATGCCATTCCAACACACCTTTTTTCTCTGTACCAGCATACCTACCCATCTTCCTTCTTATTTATTTCTCGACCTACTTTCTCTGGAATTTTCCTATCACGAAAAAACTGATCTACTTGCTATTATCACCTCTTTGCTAAACCTGTTCTAACGAGGACCCGAAATTACATAATTCAAAGGAAATTATTCACACGATTGGTCTCACAATCTGCTGGAAATATCAACCAAAATATGTTCAGTGTATGATTGACTCATTGGGTAATGTTCAGCTGGAGCGATTTTATCATCTCACTGCTTGAAAGGGGCTGGCCTTGAGTTAGATGAATACAACTAAAATAGATCTGAAATTTACACCATATAATTTAATATACTTTATAATTATTATTATTATTATTATAATTATAATAATATAATAATAATTATTATTATTATTATAATTATTATTATAGTTATTATTATTATTAGTATTATTATTATTATTATTATTATTATTATTATTATTATTATTATTATTATTACTATTACTTGACAGAGAGATTTTTACCCAATGTTAACGTTTAATTTGGTGAGAAGCAAAAGCACGCAGAGAGAATTATTATACTATGGTGGAACTCTCTAGGATATAGGATCTATCAAGGGGACCTTTGATAATTCCAATGTATCTTCTTTAATTGGCTGCAACCGAGATACGTTTTACAATGTTTACAATCAGGAATCTATGCTCACGTTTAGCTTTGCTAGAGCCTCAATTTCGTATTCTGTAAGGTCTCACTGCTAATATCGGCACGTTAATTCTTCTCTTTCTGTTACGGAGAAGATATCTACAGAATATAAGATATGAAATAGCTTGTTGACGAGCAAAACCAAAGGTGCGTCGAGAAATATTTGTAGAGATGAGCGGAACATGGCCATATATCCATATATATATATATATATAGTTAATTCAAACATGAAAGCACAAAGAGAAAACACAACAACGCGAGGATGTGGAACAAATATAGTATTATTGGACGCTCAGGAAGGAAGGGAAGAAGGAGGGTTTTACGTTTTGAGCGGAGCTCTTCGTCAGAAACATAGGAAAAGGAAAGATCCAGAGAAGGGAAGACGGAGGAAAACAAATCGCCAACGGTACACAATATGTAATATATATATATTATATATATAATGTATATAATGTATATATATATATATGAGTGTATATATATGCATGCATGTGTGTATATATATATGTATATAAATATATATATATATATACACACACGCACACACATAGATACAGACACACACACACACACATATATATATATTCACAAGCAGCTACATTTAATGCGTGTATATGCAGATAATCATTTATGATGACCTGATGAAGTTTGGAAGCTGAATTAGAAATCTCATTTACAGAGGCAATTCTTAGATCCGTTCTTACCAAATACATTAAGGATCCCCAAGGATTGTACACACAAGGTTGGTCAGTGTGCCCACGTTCTTAAGGAACATGCACACACACACACACACACAGTGGGAAACCATATTGTCAGACTAATTCTAATTTAATGAGCGTGTATGGTGGGACATCATTCGTCATCTAATATAAATTATGTTTAACTACCAAGATTTGCTATTGTTTCATGACAAAATTTCAAAGTAGGCCTATATTTTCACAATCTTCAAAATATATGCGTGTGTTTTACATTATATAATATATATATTATATATATAATATATATATATATATATGTTATGTATGTATGTATACACGTGTTGATATAAAACGAATATTCTCTAACGAAATATACGTTTGTGTTTGTGTGTGTGTGGTGTTTCTGTACGAGTATCAGTGTGAGTGTGTAAATTACTATTTAATAGTCATGAGGTTAAATCTGAACGAATATAAAGAAGTTATGAAACGCCATTTTGGTAAATTCTCCCGCTCTCATTCACTCTCTCTCTTTCTCTCACTCATTCTCTCTCTCCTCTCTCTCGTCATTCTGTTCATTCTATATTCTCTAAAAACCATGATATTAACGAAGTCAAATATGTGGAATATAGAAATATTTAGTAAAAAATTATCAGTGATAAACGAATGAAGGATTAAAGCTAAGAAAACTAAAACTAAAAAGAAATAAACGGGATAATAATAATAATAATAATATAATAAAATAATAATAATATAATAATAATAATAATAATAATAATAATACCAACACCATAACAATAATGTATATTATATATATATATGTGTATATATATATATATATATATTATATATATATATATATATATATATATATATGTATATGTATATATACGTATATATATATATGTATATATGTATATATATATATATATATATATGAAGGATGCGTATATAGGCGTTTAGTGATGTATAGTGGTGCTTAATGGCGCAGAGAAGACATGTGAAACGGTAAAAAGTGATATGTAAAATCATTACCTTCATGAAATGTGTGAGTGCGTGTGTGTGTATACATATATGTACAAATAGATATAAACATACACATGCAAACATACACAGAATCATTACATACATAAATGCACACACGTACATAATGCATACGTTTATGTGTGTATACGTTTATATATATATATACTTTTATATATATGTGCATATATATGTCTATATGTATATATTTGTATATTTACACACTTTACACACATATTTACACACATATGTATATATATATATATATATATATATATATATATAATTAGATATATATCTATATATATATATATATATTACATATATATGTACACGCTTCTGTAACCTGTCTATACTAAAGAGAAGATTTGTCGTCTCTCACCCACTCCCTTCCCACCCAATCACAGAGCCCCTTCTATTCCATTTCCCATTAAACCACTTTCTAACTCAGAGACTACAAACTCATTTGTTGGTCTATTTGATGGTGGCATTACGATATTGCCCGGATGTAGCGAATTGGCATTACGATATTGCCCGGATGTTACGTTACTGTTTTTTCCTTCTTTCTTTATTATATTATATTACATTATTTTCATTTTAATTTTGTCTTCTTAGACTTGCGTTTTGATCTGAAAGACTTTTGTTTTGTTTTTTTTTCTCCTGTTGTGAATGTCAATGAATTAAAAATTCCTGATAACTTCAGAATGGCGTTGCTGACTCATTTTTCTATTTGTTGTTTGATTTTGTTGCCTTTGTTTTTGCAATTAAAAATTGAAGATAGTTTTCAAAATTGAAGATAGACCACCAAGGTGAACATAGTGACTATGAAATGTTGCTGTAAGTAGCGGCAGCACTGTACAATTAACATGTGTTTTATTATCTTCATTATCCTACAGAAAGTTTCACAGAAATTGTTGATCATGTGACTGATACATATTGAAATACATAATAGAAGAAACAGTGAAATCCAATAGAAGCACTGAATGTTGCATAATGTTGTTAGTATCGTATCTAAATACACACGCACATGCACGTGCACACACACACTTAGACTGTCTGTAGCATGTTGTTGAATGTATACACCCTAAAGACTTTGGATTATTAGGGAAAAACACACACATACACTCATATTGTCATATGCATTTATATATCAATTTATCACTCCTTCCATTTTCTATTTCTTTAATTTCATTACTACATACACACGTATGTAGAATATTATATGAATATAGAAATTAATGACTAAAAATAATATGAAGTACAAAATAAAAAATATATAATTTTTCTGCATCGCATGCTTACAATACAACGCAAAGTCATAATTAATAGACTGGATTAGGATGCATAAGCAACAAATCAAAGTTGCATCTGTTGAAATGTTCTCTGTAAAGAATATCTAGACATCTGTGCGAATGTAAATGTCAAAATATTCCATTTTTCGAAATAGGGGAACAAAATGAACAGTTACGAAATAATATTCTATAAGAATTCTGAATCCTAAACTAATCCGGAAATAGTTAAAATCGCAATTAAAAGTCTTAAATTTTATATGGATTACCTTATAACTCGTGCGTTATTCGGATTACCTATAAATCGTGCTACAGACAGTGAAAGTGCTTCCATAAAAACTTCTTTTTTGCGTTAAACTGTTTTTTAAAACAAAATTTATACCCAAAACAATTCTCTTCCTTGAAGCATCAAAACCATTTCTGTGCATTTCCTTTAGTCATAGCATCTTTCGCAGTAATTTCGAACGGCTATGACAGTACTGAAACCTTGACCGAAAGCGATGAGAAACAGTTGTCGAAAATGGTAATTTTTGTTCCACTTGGCACTCCATTCTCATAGGCTTGAAGAGAGGTAAAAATTATTCAAATTTCCCAAACGATAAACAAAAATTGTAAAGGAAGAACAGAGCTACCAAAACCAAAGCATAAAATACTTCGATAAAGCTATTTTTCGTATTACTTCATATAATATTGGAAAAAACGAAATAATTTATCTGACAAGTCAATATATAGGTTCGTGTCTGTTTGTGTGTTTGTGTGTGTGTATATATATATATATATATATATATATATATTATACGTGTGTGTGTATTTAGCACATGTACACGCCTTCACACAATCATACATATATACAGTATACAGTATGATATATCCATTACGGCGCGATATTAATAATCGGTTCTGCACAAGGGGTTCGACTGGATGTTAGATATCAATTCGATTACGTAACTCTGCACACTTGAAAGATGGCAGTTATGGAAGAAAATATGGCGACTGATTCGATTAATATCGATTAACAGGTGCATGCATGCACGCAAACACACGTGTGTGTGTACAGGTTGTCCCAAAAGTAACGAAGGTGTTAAAAGTTCATTCATGTCCTTTTTAAATTTACAATACGTTAGCTGTATACACAGCGAAATATATTATATATATATATATATATGAAATATCTGTACTTTACTTGTAAAAAAATCACATTTCGTAACTTTAAAAATTATAATTAAAGCAAATATATTAAAATGTCAAACTCTATTGTGACTATTGGCCCACCCTATATATATATATATAATCATATATATATATATATATATAATATATATATATATATATATATATATATATATATATATTATATATACATAATACTACATACATACATGCATACATACATACATACATACATGTTGGTGTGTGTGCGTGTGCGTATGTGTGGTGTGTTTGTGTATGTGTGTGTGTGTGAGAGGAGAGAGAAGAGAAAGAAAGAAAGAAAGAAAGAAAGAAAGAAAGAAAGAAAGAAAGAAAG
>NC_043015.1:32837164-32864664 GCF_006345805.1 Octopus sinensis
ATAATAATAATAATAATAATAATAATAATAATAATAATAATAATAATAATAATCATAATGACAACAACAACAACAATAATAAATACCCTGATGCAGTGCCAGGCAGTGGCTCTCATGACTTATCTTAACTGAATGGAAGTGTTATCATGTACATTGTTTTCTCTTGCTATAAAAAGATGGGCTACAGCAAATATTCTGCTCAATACCAGTTGAGCATGTCCCTTAGTGGCTGACGATATGTGCATCTCTGATCATGAGCATCATTCTTTGGGGTTTTAATTATTCACCTCTGGAAACAAGGGTGTTTCATTCAACATTCTTATACAAACCTTATTCAGGAACCTTTTGAGCGGGATGGGCTACTCGACCGGAGGAAAATTTTTACTGGGCCCCACCTGCAAGGTCATGCATTGTTTATCATGATGTAAGATCACCATGTCACAGACATATGGGTGGATGCATGTGCCTGGTGTATACTTATCAAACGGGTAATCAGGATGGATATATATTGGGCTTCATATATTTGTACCCCAGTGTCACCTTGTTGGTATGCGCTGCTCTCCTACTCAATAATAATAATCATGATGATGATGACAGTAGGGCACCGAAGGGCGTTTAACATGTGAGAATGCAGAGTCATTGCTCCGAAAATTAGTCAATAACCTGGAATGAAAAAAAATTGACACGAAATGTTAAAAAGACAACTACGTGCGTAATACGCCTTAGAATTTATTACTATTTATCACATAAAAATGACACTTTACAGAACCCAACGTTCTTACGCCCTGTGTAAACACGGTTATCGACGCATTGTCCACATCAAAACCGTCCGTATGCATTAACCACAAAAATATGCAAAATAATTCAAATAAAATCCGTATCATTCAGCCCAAGAAACACATTCTTTGAATTTGTTGCTCAAAGAGTAGAAAAGCATCATGCGTGGAAAATTCAACAGCAAGAATAGAAACAAACTGGTATACGAGGAAAATGTCGATAATCTAATTAAAGAGTCGGACTTTAGTCTTCAAGTCTCGCAAATTAAAGAAAATGAAATGCTTAGACACGGTGAGGATAATCCGTTAAGATAGAACTAAGAACAGTAACATAAACGAAGTAAATAAGAAAACACCCCAAAATTAAACACTAGACCTGTACCATATTGACACACACAAACCTAACAAGAACTCTGCAAATAAAGGAACAAGTAAAAAATGAAATATGGAAACCAAAAAATTAAAAGAGAAAATTATGAAAAGCAAAAGCGTCCCTTTGACACTCTAAAATTGAATGCAATTCTAGGATCAAGAACAACAGATCTTCGTATGGACAAACGAATGCACCTTCCAAAAATAAAACTCAACAGGTAAAAACAATGTCTATCGCAGACGTAACTGAAGCTGATACAAATATCAATATTAATAAGCTAAAAAGGCGGCGAGCTTGTTGAATTGTTTGCACGATTGACATAATGCATCGCTGCCTTTCACTCGCCCTCATGTTCCGAGTTCTGAATCAGAAAAAAACACAACTCAATGTTTAAGTAATAAGACGAGAGTGCACTAATTAAAGAGGAATCTCTTTCTTGAATCTCTCCGGTAAAGTATACGATAGATATTTGGAAAAGAGATGTAGGGAAATTGTAGAAATTGTAGATGCAGGACAAATAGGCAGACATTCACTATACGGCAGATCTTCAAGGAATCGTGGGAATATTGGTTTCAAATTTTGGTTCACGGTCAGCAATTCCAGAGGAGTGGGGCAAGTCGATTACATCGATCCCAGTGTTCCACTGGTATTTATTTTATCCAACCCAAAAGGATGAATGGTGAAGTCGGCCTCGGCGGAATTTGAACTCAGAACATAAGAACGGACGAAATGCCGTTAAGTATTTCGCCCGTTGTGCTAACGATTCTACCAGTTCACCGCCTTGAATCGTGGGAGTATTGTCAAGAGATATGCGCTTGCTTTGTAGACTTCGAAAAGGTATATGACCGCGTATCGTGTGACATACTGTGGAAGGTTTTGCAGGACTCTGCGATTAATGGGCAACTTTTGGTTGAAGTCCCTATAACTTAGATATTGCGTTTGGGTAAATAGGGTTAATTCGAAACCTTCGACAGGGGTGAGTATTGTCACCTTTCCTTTCATAATTTCTATTGACTGGATTGACATGTGCAGCCGTTGTAGAAGTCTTATTAAACTCGATGGGTGTAAAATTGATCGTCTGTAATTTTCAGGCATGGTTCTACTCAAGTAAAGAAATCATTAATATTTCATGGGATTTTGTACATGTTTTTGATATTAGCTAAGAATTACGATTTTCTCACTTACAATTACCGAAATATATAAATAAACAATAAATTAAATAGAGTGATACAAATGACAACCCAATAATTTATTTATATTACAATATGACACAATATACTATGACTATAAAATAATATGATATAACATAATTATTTAATTCATTGTTTTTAATTTGCATTATAGCCATTATTTATGTGGTATTCAACCGACATACCAGTGAACTGGATGGTTTACACACTCACCGAATCGTAGGATGAAACATCCCAAAAATAATAGATAGATCATATCAGAACGTTGTCAAGCAACGAATAATTAACTGAACTGAATACTCTAATATTTTAAACTGAGCACATATAAATGTTATCTATCTATCTATCTATCTATCTATCTATCTATCTATCTATCTATCTATCTATCGATCGATCGATCGATCGATCGATCTATCTATCTATCCATATATATGTGTGGGAGTATATAGATGTGTGTGTTTGTGTGTATATATATATATAGAGAGAGAGGTAAAGAAAGAGGCATATGTGTGTATACACACATATATATACATATGTAAACACGCACACACGCACACACACACACACAAATATATACGTATACACATGTACAATCTGCTTACATATATATATTATATATAATATATATATATATATATATATATATACATGTGTATGTACATGTGATGGGGGACAAACACAGACACAGGCACACACACATAAATACATACATATATATATATATATATATATATATATTATATATATATATATATATATATATATATATATATATACACATATATATATATATGTATACACACACACACACAAATATATATATATATATATATATATATACACACATATATATACGACGGGCTTCTTTCAGTTTCCGTCTACCAAATCCCCTCTATTTGGTCGGCCCGAGGATATAGTAGAAAACACTTACCCAATGTGCCACGCAGTAGAACTGAACCCGTGACCATGTGGTTGGGAAACAAGCTTCTTACCAAACAATCACGCCAATATATAAATATATATGTGCATTTGTGTGTGTTTGTGTGTGTGTATATATATATATATATATATACACGCACACATACGTATGGACGTATGTATATATGTGTGTGTGTGTGTAGATACAGGCATGGCTCTGGGGTTAAAATGTACATTTAGTAAGCATGTAGGTCTTGGTCCATTGCCACTGCACAGCTCTCTGTGTGTGTATGCATATGTGTATGCTTGTGGGTGTGTATGCGAGTGTGTGTAAGCGTGTATACGCAAACACACTCTCACACACACACATGTATATTTGCAAGCGTCTTTATTATTATTATTATTTTTTTTATTATTATTATTATTTTTTTTATATTATTATTATTATTATTATTATTATTATTATTATTATTATATGTATATGTGTATGTGTATGTGTATGGGAGTTGTGAATCTGAATGTGTGTGTGTGTGTCTGTGCGCACGCGCGTGTGCAACGGAGGTGACTGGTGCCATGTTGTCGGTATTCCATTTAGTTTTATATGAAATGCAACATTTTGGCAATTCAACATGAAACAGCCACATTCTAACACCGCCGCCACCACCACCTCAAGCACCGTCACCAGTTATAACAACAACAACAACAACAACAATAACGATGACGACTATGACGACAGCACCAACAAAGAGCAGCAATAATATAATGAAGCTGAATATTTATAATTTCCGTAATAACATTGATACCAAAATCAAAGAATAAACGAGAACGAAACAAAATGAACCTTACTACTACTGCTGCTCCCATTGCTGGCTCATCGTCGCCGTCTTCTTCTTCTTCTTCTTCTTGTACTACTACTACTACTACTACTACTACCGCCGCCGCCGCCACCATCCACCACAACGATCGCAATGTCAGCATGATGATGATGATGATGATGATGACAATACAAATGATTTACTTTTTCTTTCATTTTAATTTTTATGCTTTTTTGCTGATATTTTACATTTCTTTTTATTTATTTTCTTCGTTTCTTGTTTTCTTTTTTTTAATATTTATAATATATTTTGCTACAAGTGTGACGACTGTGAGGACAAATTACTGAAAACGTGGGGGTTTTACTAAACGACATGAAAAGAGAAAGTAAAAAAATATACTACAACAGCACAAAACAAAAATTGAATGAAAGTCCCTATAGGGTGCAGGGAAACCCCCTGGGGTCAATCAATGAACCTTGTACAAGCCAAATTACCGTTCACACCGAGGGCAAGTTTCCTCAACTTGTTGTATCCATTGGCCGAATGATGAAAGTAAACCCATTCACTTAGAGCATTCTCACATCACTCATTCATATTTTGATATATTACTGAATAACAGCACTATTCTCTACTTTAGCTTCCTCTTCAGGAACTTTGATGAGGTTGAGGAGGGCTTTGCCAAAACGTAAGTGTTTTTCGCGTTCAGTGGTTTTAATCTTTTCCTTTTTTATCACGCGATCACCTTGGCCATAGCAACCAGGCTGTAAGAAACTGCATGCCATTCCCGGCTAAATTAAAGTACTAGAGCTGTCTTGGGGGTGGGTTCAGCTGGTAGCGAGATCCATCCCATGTGTGGCAACAGCTGATCGATGTAAGTTAGCAATGCTCAGATACAAAACAAAATTACCTGCAGAACGTTTCGTTGTTCTGCGGCGTCTCGGCCTGGAAAGGTCGACAGTTTATTCCAAAATGACATGTCCCCCTCCACCTTTTTAGCACAACTGAGCTAAGAATTTGGTGAGGGAGTTGTTTATGATAACCGAGCAATGGACTCATCATTTATTGCTAATCTACATTCAGGTTCTCCACACAAAAAAAATCACTCATCCCAATGGCCAACCTGTTTTAGAATAATACTAGCAGTATCGCCCGGCGTTGCTCGGGTTTATAAGGGAAATAACTATAAAGCATTTTTAGAGAGTTATAGCCAAAAAATAGCAAAAAATGGAAAAAAAATTATGGTAAATTTTTTTTTGAGAGTTAAAAAGATCGAGTTGCGTCCCCTAGACAGTCTGTGGTTTGTGTTTCTGAATCTCGACCCCATGTCGAATTTATCGGTTTTTTCCAGAACTGGGGGAACTTTTCAAACTTTTCGCTGCGTTGGTTTTGAATTATGACATTGGGCTATGTGTGTGTCAAGTTTCATCAGAATCGGTTGAAAGCCGTGGCCAGGGTGAGAGTACAACCTGACAGACACACAGACACACAGACAGACAAACTGCCGTTTATATATAGAGAGATAAGGATTGCCAATATCTAGGATTCACTGCCTGACAGGTAGAGAAGTGTGAGTGACAGACATAATTTCAGATGCCACCAGTTCTGAGGACTAAAAGTCGCTCCTTACTATGGGTATATCTCACCAAGAGATCTTGTCCGGATGGTAGATGCTAGTAAGGTTTACTTCATTGTTCTATCATACAAAACTGAATAGATATAATGAATGTATTAGTCTTCCGAGTCTGATGAAGACGGCTCTGCAATTTCTTGCCGAAGAAGCTGCACATACAGTTTGTATATAGTGATCCAGTATTCGTAGTGTACATTAGGTCCCTCACACTAGCATATCGGCCCTACTTGCACAGATGTAAGGTGTACCACACATCATATGTGGAAGTGATTGCAGAGCAATGCGAGATGAAATGCTTTGCTGAAGAACACAAAGTACCGCCGGTCCTGAGATCGAACCGACGACCTCGCAATCGTGATTGCAATACCTGTTACCTGTAGTCTCATGCGCCCTCACTCATAGGAATGTACTGAATATAAATATAGATGCGGATGTTTTGATGAATACAATTTACGCGCACACGCAAACGCATGCATACCACGACCCCCCCCCCCACCACCACCACCACACACACAAACACACACACATATATACATAGTGGCACACATACTAAAACAATATCTTATATCTACATTATATATATAAAGATGTATCTAGATGTATACACAAATTATATATGCATATTTAGATATACATGTCGATAGATTGACAGACAGATATACAGACAGACAGGTAGATAGATAGGTACATACATACATACATATATACATTCATACAAACATACATACATACATAATACATACATACATTACATACATACATAATACATACATACATATATACATACAACATACATACATACAAACATACATACATACATTACATACATACATACATACATACATACTACATACATACATACATACCTACATACATACATACATAATACATACAAACAACATACATACATACATACATACATACATACATACATACATAATACATACATACATTCATACAAACATACATACATACTACATACATACATACATACATACGTACATACATACATACACATACATAATACATACATACATACATACATATAAGAGGTGATATACATGCACGTATACGCACACGCATATCCACATTTACACATAAAGGCTGATATATACTTCGAAAAATTAGATACTACTTATTTTCACACACTCAAACATGTACACACACAGGCATGGACGCTCACACACACACACACAAATATTTATATATGCACATATACTTATAAATACTTATAAAACACACTCATATAAATATAATATTTATAGGTGTGTATATATGTATATATATATACACACACGCTCACACACACACACACAAAATATTTATATATGCACATATACTTATAAATACTTATAAAACACTCATATATATATTATATTCATATGTGTGTATGTGTGTGTATATAAGTATATATAAATACACAAACACAAATAATACACTACACGCACACACACACACACACACATATATATATATATATATATATGTATGTATATGAGTCGCCACCAAAGTCGTGCTGTGTCTGACGTTTTCTTAGATAAGACTCCATTATTTACGCTACATTATTCTTCCTTTCTTTTTCCCTCTGCGAATAACTATCGCCTAGCAACAGTTTAACAAAAATACAGAAACAATACAAACAACAACAACAACACCAGCAGCAACAGTAGCAGCAGCAGCATTGAGAGAGCAGCCGCGAAGAGCACCGCCACCACCGCCACCAACAACAATAACAACAACAACAAGAACAAAAACAGAACGAAACCTCAAATTATGCATTTAGTTCGATAGTTTAATTAAGTAGATTCGCTGTTAGCCACCCGTATTACACCTGTAATCCACCAACCACCCACTGCGACACGCCATGATACTACCCAACCTACCACAGATCTTTTTTGTTTCCACCCTCATACCCCTTCCTCTTCAGCGACGGGTGGCGTCGAATCAGTAAAGCTTATAAACAGCAGCAGCAGCAGCAGCAGCAGCAGCAGAAACTGCAGCAACAACAGCGGCAGACGAAAAGACTGACATATTAAACTATAATAATGATTTATAAGTTTGGCACAAGCCACACATCCGAGAGGGAAAAGGAAGGGCTGTGCTGAACTGTGTATCACCCCAATATATAACTGGTATCTATAACTGATGACTTATTCCACTGACACCTGCACGGTGAATGGATCAAAGGCAGTCTATCGCCCTTGGTAATAATGATAATTATAACAATAATGATAATAATAATAATAATAATAATAATAATAATAATAATAATAATAATAATAATAATAATAATAATAATAATAATAATAAACATTCACTAGAACAACACTATGTACAAAACCAAATATATGACACCCTAGGCATAACACCAACATGAACATCCAACTTGTTGTCTCTTGAGGTCTCTGGGTGAGACTTGGAGCCAACTTTTACAAATGAAAAGAAAAAGTCAAACATAGAATAACAACAATAATAATAATAATAATAATAATAATAATAATAATAATAATAATAATAATAATAATAATGATAATAATAATAATCCTTTCTAATATAGATACTAGAAGTTTAAAATCTTAAGGTATGAGAGGCTAACCGATTGCATCGGCCCCAGTATGCCATTAGCACTTATTTCATTGACCTCGAAAGAAAGAACGGTAAAGTCGAACGCGGGGTAGTTTCAATTCAGGACGTAAAGCCGGTAGAAATGTCACTAAGCATTTTGTCCGGCGTGCTAATGATTCTGCCAGCTCGCCGCCTTAATAATAACAAAGGCAACAACAACAACAACAACAACAACAATAATAACAATGATGATGATGATGATGATGATGATGATGATGATGATGATGATGATGATGTTGACGACGATGATGATGATGTCGACGACGACGACGACGACGATGATGATGATGATGATGATGATAAGGAATACTGGGTAGATAGAATTTTTTAGTCACCTTGGTAACAACATGTTAGTGGCCAATGGCTTTACCCTCGGTGATGAAGGTGAACCACGAACCGGGAGCTAGCTTCCGAGTGATGGTCGGATGTGGATATGGAATCAACCGACGTCACCTCTCTCCTAGAAAGAGAATCATGGACATCATATGAAAGACAAGCGCCCATAGTCCCTAACTCTCAGAAATGAGAATGGGAATAGTCCCAGCTGATGGGTAGTAAGCGCTTTCAATCAAGTGGTAAAAGAAAACTTAATCATCTGCCATTCAAGGATTACAAAAGAGGCATAACTGGACAGTCTAGTCCAGTCTGTGTGTATTTTCTTAAATGATATTAAAATTGAGTTTGGACTTCCAAAATGTGCTGTGATGGGGATGAGACAAGGAAAACTTGTCGGAGAAGAAATTATATGCCAAGTGGCGAAATGATGAAGACAATTGAACCTGAATCTGGATGTAGATACCTGGAAATACTTGAAGCAGATGGAATTAAGCATAATTATATGAAAGAAAAGACAAGGAAAGAGAATCTACGACGATTGAGAAGAATATTGGACTCGAAGCTGAATGCCAGAAGCAAAATTCCAGCAATAAACTCGGGCGCTGTCGCAGTGGTTCGATATGGCGCTGGAATTCTGAAGTGGACAGAGGATGAACTAAACGAGTTGGACAGGAAGACAAGAAAACTTCAAAACAATGCATGGAGCCCATCATCCACGAGCAGACACTGATCGCCGATACACGAAAAGAGCAAATGTAGAAAGTGAACTGATAAGTGAGGAAAACTGCGTCCATATCGGACTTGGAGCCTGCTGAGTAATCAATCCCAAAATAAGTTACAGAACTAGAATTACAGGATGGGACTTCTCCATAGAAACTGATCATGCTACTGAAGAAAGGCGACTAGATATGATTAAAAAGATCAAAAGAAACAGTGTAAAATCATTGGCTCCGAAAAACCATAAGGGTGGATTGCAAAAAATTGAAAAAAAGTTGAAATGTGATGATCTAGTCCGAGAATTGAAGAGATTCAGGAAGATTATGACAATAATTTAGCACACATTTTGCCAATTAAACACAGGCACTATATATTTGGTCTTTATTAGTATTATTTTAGTTTCTTTGTTAAAGTTCTTCTGGCACACATCCTGTAATGTCTTTAACGTGTCTCCTTTGGTTTTGCTTATTCCAGTTTGTCTTTCTCTGGTATGGATCCCTATCTGAATGTTTTCTTTATTACTGCAAACATTTCTATGGGATAACCGACAAAGCTGTAGGTGGAGATACGAAATGATACGAACAAAAGTGCATGAAAAGCAACAAATTGGTAAAAAGAAATGCCTCAGTGGATGAGGAACCATCTGGAGACTAATCAGAGAATCCTATTCATCTCCACAGTCACGGAACTACAGACTCATTCTGAGAACAGACTCATTCACCCAACCATTTTCTTCACTACTACCCACCTATCAGCAAAGAAAATGAACTCGTAAACCTCAACCTCCTCTCTAAATCAAATGATGATTCTGAGAAGCGCTTAGCAGAAGAGGAGCGTCTTTCTCCAGGTCTTTTAATATTGTCCACCACACAACTACTTTTTGTCATAGCCACCAAACAAAGAAAAATTGCCTAGCTGTTCTTGTCAAAGTAAGGCAGCGGTGCGATAGACCTCATGAACTCGGCTGCTAGCCGGGTATAGCCCACAAAATACAACAGCATTTCTTTATAATTCTCCAAGTCAACAATGCTCTGTCAGGGAGAAAGATTTCGTCGTTCTTTATACATTTCGAACAGACTTCATTTCTGTGCATATTTAGTAACCCTCCAGCATTCCTATTACTCTGTGAAATGTATGTTTCTTTTTTTAAATTCACATTTTTATGAATTAATAATTCATTATCTCACAGTTTCAAGATTTCAATGATGTGATTGTTCATTTTTAGAATGACATTGTTGGGTAGGAATGAGAGGTAAGATCTAATTGAATAAAACATTCGGAAAGAAGATACAAAGGCAGACAAGTATACCATAAGTCCCTTTCGAGCAGGGAAGAGGGTCATTATATATATATAATATATGTGTGTGTGTGTTGTGTGTGTGGTGTGTACCAGTATGTATGTAATTGTATAGTATGTATTATTCAGATGAGAAGTGAACACAGATGACGAGTGATAACGTTTAGATTAGATAGATTCTACGCGAAACTTCGAATCCAAGAAGTTCTTGCTTGAAACTGAGTGCGTAAAGAGATGAATAATTCTAAAACCCATTCACAGACGTGGTATGGAAATGAATTATTGTAGGATTCATTTGAATAAGATATAAATGGAAACAACATGCGAGAGGAATCCTTCGTCAATACAAATACTATATCAAACTCTTATGTGCAGACGATATACCATGCTATACCCCCTGCATTTCGGAGAGGGTCATCCACATCGTTTTTCCCGAACAGATTGAAACTTATAACACCTAAACGTTTTTTTCCATGACACGAATAACGCACATTCGAAAACACACACACACTCTACTCCACTCACCACACACACACCCATACATACACATATATATATATATATACTATATATATATATATATAATATTATGTGTGTCAGAAACAAGGCATGTTGTGTCTTAATATATTAATTTCTATATTGTATCTACTTAATATAAAGTGATAAGAAATAGTACACGTACATATATATATATATATATATATATATATATATATATATATATATATAGATATGTATATAAATATATATATATAAATTTACATATCTATATATATATATATATGTATGTATGTATGTATATAATAGTCTGTGTATGTGTGTGTATTCATATATGTATATCAGTATATAAATATATATGAGACGCGCACATGTGTGTGTGTGTGTGTACAAAAGTAGATGCTTCGGAAGCCATGCATGTTGTGACGCCGCTGGCACAATGGCGTCACATCACGCACGTTTTGCTTCAAATAGAGAGACTCAATCATATTTGATATGGCATCTCGACTTTTGTTCTTAATATCTCTTCATGTATAACAGTATACATCTGGTAATTACTACCGCTCCTTGTCTCTCTCTCTCTTTCTCTCTTTCTCTCTTAATATGTATGTGTGCGTGTAAAGTATATATAATATATATATATATATATATATATATATATGTGTGTGTGTGTGTGTGTGTGTGTGTGTATGTGTGTGTGTGTGTGTGGTTTTGTGTGTGTGTATATATATTTACATGTATACATGTATATATGAATATTTGTATATTATAGATATGTTTGTTTGTAAATGTATTTATACATACATACACACACACACACACACACACACACACACACACACATATATATATATATATATATATAGCCACACATATATACCTACATCCATTTATGCTTATGTATAGATACAGTGCGTAAAAAGTTAGGAATACAGGTAGATGTATATAGATACACTCAAATATAAACATACATACCAACGCACATCACACACACACACATACACACGCAAACACACAAACACACATCACACACATATGTTTGTATATATGTAAGTATGTATGTACTATATACAACATAATGCGAAGCATGATTGAGATAATTTAATATTTAGTAAGCTTTAACTGAGATAGAAAATTATAAGAACGTTACCAGATTCCTTTAATTCCTTTCATTTCGTGGATAAAAAAGAAGAAAAAAAGATGGAGCACGTTATGCGATCGGTTTGAACGGCTCATCAGAGAAGACAGGCTCGATTTCTTTCCTCAAACGGTACCAGACCATATTTTGCAACTATATAACACAGCTACGAATTAAGCATCGTGGATAACTTAATACGCACAGATTTGGTTTAGATATCCACCGTTAATTACACAATATATATTTTATGTACGATAGAGCTTCAGTCAGAAGCACTGAAATACTTTTTCGTCCTTTATTCTTTGTTTTTGTTTCAGTTAATTAGATTGTAGCCATTTTGGAGCACGGTTTTTGAAGAATTTGTAGCCGAATGAAACAACCCCGAGTCTTTTCTTAAGTCTGGTACTTATTCTAGCGACCTTTTTCTTTTTTTTACCGTACCGAATTGCTAAGTTACGTGGACATAAACATACCAACACCGGTTGTCAAGTGGTGGTGGAGAACACACACACACACACGCATATATATATATATATAACAAAGAGAAAACACAACAACGCGAGGACGTGGAGAGCTCTTCGTCATAAACATAGGAAAAAGGAAAAGTCCAAGGAAAGGAAGAGGGAGAAAGAATATCGCCGACGATACACACGCGGTCACATATTGAAATGACCGCATAGGAATGGGTGAAGAAAAAGTTCTTTCAAAGACAGGAGAGTGCAAGAGAAGGAGGTATGTGTGTATGTGTGGGTATGTGCGTGCACGCAGATCTGTGTGGTGTGTTGTGTGTGCGTGTGTGGTTGTGGTTGTTTATACGACGGGCTTTTCACTTTCCGTCGACTAATCCAATCACAAGGCTTTTGTCGGACCAAGACCAAGGTGCCACGCAGTAGGACTCAACCCGGAACTATGTGGTTGGGAAGCAAACATGTTAACACACAGCAGCGCCTGCGCCTACACACACAAACAAACACACACACACACACACACGCACACACACAAACACACATACACACATATTTAAGTTACAAAACGTATAGTAAATGCACAAACAAGCAGAAAGCAGACACAGAATGACAAATTAAATGTATATATATATATATACATATAAAATGATAGACAGATATATCTATATCTATCTATGTATCCATATATATATATATATATATATATATATATATATATATTATATATATATACTAAATTACATTACTTTATATAAATACCACATTAAACCGTTACATAATGGAATGTTTTTAAGGAAATACAAATTTTTTGTAGGGGACATATAATTGGATATTGTGCTTTCCTTACACACACACACACACACACACACACACATACATACATAGGCATATATACGTATATATCAAATATATTAAAAGAATTTAATATTTTAAACACAGCTGACATAAAGAATGGCTGTAAAAGACAATTCATTGTCCTATTTTGTTTTGCATTAAAAAAAAAAGTAACAATATTCCAAACTTAATGAAACTTTTAGCATTTATCCGGATAATGTTTGTTATTTCTCTGTTGGAATATAATTCTACGTCCTGCATCAACTTGTCCTGTGGTTTATATTAAAAACAAACAAACAACAAGATAAAAAAACAATGGATTACGCAGGTGCTATATTAATGACAAAAACAACAACGACCAACTCCCCGACCCACCAAATCTCCAAGCTTCCAAAGATTTGTTGCCAATATTTTTTACACAATAATTAATGTCCGTTATTGAAATACTGTTAATTTCACTTCTATGCCATTCTTTTCCTTAAATTTTTTTTTTCCTTTGATTATTTTTCTTTCTTAATTACATTTCAAATGTCATTCCGTCTAGTGTCAAAAGAAAGTTTTTAAAGAGAAAAACATAATTATTTAGAGAACCGAGTTTGCTTTCACCTGAGCAGGTAAAATATAAAATTTTATTCTACCGTTTCAGGTTGATCACCCTAATCAAGGAAGACTGGGGTTTTCTTCTTCGAAATATCAAAATTTTATCTGTAGTCTTTTTTTTATCTGTTTTATTTATTTATTTATTTATTTATTTAGCTTTTTAAAGTAACTCATTGGATTGCAGAGATGCTGGGGGATAGCCTTGAAGGGTTTAGGGGATCAACTCAACCCCAGTACTTATTTTTTTAACACCTGGTATTTATTTTGTCAGTCCCTTTTGCCGAACCGATAATTTGTTGGGTAGGGGGACATTACAAACACACACACACACACTTGTGTATATATAAATATGTATGTGTGTGTGTGTGTCTGTGTGTGTCTGTGTTTGTGTGCGTGTGTGTATGTATATATATATATATATATATATATTTGACAAAATGAGTAGAGATGGCTTTGGTGGGCGGAATATTTTTTTTAAATCTTAATAATTATGTTTTACAATGGGTTACTTCAGTTACTCAAACTGAAAAATGTATGTTTTACTGGTTGCTTAAATAGCAAAATATTTTTTCTTACAAGTATACATACAAAAAAAAAGATATACACTTAAAAGGGGAAAATATATATTTAAAATATTTTTAAAATATATATAAAAATACATGTGTAAAGAAGAAGAAGAACAACAAGAACGAGATGAAGGAAGAAAGAAAGTGAAGAAGAAGAAGACACTCGGTTAACGTAACAGAACCTGGAAGCATGTGGTTGAGAAACAAACGTCTTACCACGCACCGACATTGTTTAATTGTTTACGTATCACACGAACTTATAATTCTTTGGAAATAAATTGATGCTTGATGACAAACACTAGCTTCTGAAATGCATTTTTTCTTACATCACTTGGCTTATACCGTTAGAGTGAAGGAATATAAGAAGTATCAACATATGTATTTGTAGAGATAGATGTTTTCAAGAAACAACTTGTCCTCCCCCTATCCAAGGTCACAGATAAACCTATATTACGGCAGGAAACTCAAAAGAGGACTGCAGTGCTGAAATTCCGCCCCCTGGCTGAAGATAAATTCTAATACCTTAATGTTCTTAACATTCAAATCAACATCTCTGTCTGTATATCTACCCTCTTTATAATGTTATCAATTAACATGAAAATAAATATATGTATTGATGGAAAACCTCTATAAATGGCTGATGATTGCTCAATATTTTAAAACTGTTGTAATACTTACAATGTTTAATAAAATGATGTAGCGTGAAACGATCGTACCAATTTTACCGAAGATATTCTTGTTGCTTATTTTGAGTATATAGATATGTATGTATGTATGTAGTATGTATGTATGTATGTATGTATGTATGTATGTAAGAACTTATTTCTTCCATATCCTTTAAAATGTTTTAGCCCGAAGGCCGCGGCCATGCTGGGGCACAAAAATCACAGCTGAAATAACGGAATCAATTCGAAAGAAGTGTGATGAGCATTTTTGATCAACGAGAGTACAAGAGTTTCACACCACAAACGAACTCAATAAATGAAATAATTAAAGATTTAAAGAAGCATTACTTTCCAATACAGGATATAATGGAATCTTGGATTTCATACTTAATCTATCACCCGATTCCTGGCTCTGAGGGTTTTTATTTTAGAGCAATCTACTCTGTCCCATTCTGCTGCAAGCATTCTGTCTAGCTTGACAGTAATTAAACATTTTCCTGCAATGCCTCCTCCCGCATCAGTCCATGAGCATAGATTTTGTCTTTCTCATATCAATCTCAAAAGTCAGATACGAATCCTAGAAGCGTTGTTTATCCTCAGCTGATTAAGAAGTAGTGAATTCCCTGAGCCATTAGGGCATCAAGCAGAATGCTTTTCTGTATTTATTCCGACACTCTGCACTCAGTCACAAGCTCAGCTTTGCAATTTCATTATTTCGTGGCCGATAAATAATGTACCTGAGTTTTCTATTGCACATGGAGTTGGCTATGTTAGACCACGGTGACAGCAAAAGGCTGGACGGAATTACAGGTTACATGCTCCGAAGAATCATATCTCTCTTATGAGATGTAACGCAGAGGTAATCTGGTAAATTCGACGCCAGAACTACGCTTCATAGCCCAAGAGACGGGAAATAGCAAACTGATAAAGCACCGGCTATCTCTTGTAGGTTTCTTTGCAAAACTATACCAAATGAAACGTCCGGCGTCGTGGACTACCACGCCCTTCAGTTTGGTTGGAGTAAAGGTTGTCATATAGAGAAATGAGCCCTGCGAAGTGGAATGGTGAGTGGAATGCTTCTTTCAGGGCAATCATCTGCGTTATTCTCCGGGATAACGCAGTCACCATTTTCTCTTTTAGATTGAAGTTTTAAATGAAAATAAATCTTGATGTCAAATTTTGGGTCAAGGCTACAATTTCGGGGGAAAGGATAAGTCTATTACTTTGACTCCAGTGCTCAACTGGTGCCTGTTTTATTAACCCCCTGAGACTGACGACATCTTGATTGCGAATTAAAATCAAAACTTCTTTAGGAAAGACATCAGTAGGACAACTTTTCCCAATTCTACTTTCCCTACATATTATAAAGACTTACTTATGTAAAAACAAATATATATATATATTATATATATATATATATATATAATAGATATATAGGCCTATGTATATATAAGGGATATATATGTGCGTGTATGTGTGTGTGTATGTATGTATGTATGTATGTATGTATGTATGTATGTATGTATAAACGCGTGTGTATCGTTGGCGATTTTCTTCCTCCGTCTTCCCTTCCTTTGCACTTTCCTCTATTTCTGAAGAAGAGCAAGGCTCGAAACGTTAAATCCTCTTTCCTTCATTTCATGAGTGTCTTGTACCACGTCCTCACGTTATTGTCTTTTCTTGTTTGTTCTTCTTTTATTTGGATTCACTATGTCTGTCTGTCTGTTTGTCTGTCTGTCTGTCTGTATATATGTATGCATGTATGAATGCAAGTATGTATATATATATATATACATAGATTAGGAGTGACCGGAAGCAAAAAACACAGAAGATTGAATATCAATATCAAGCACATCGACCAAGCCAAAATGGTAAGAGTCTGAAATACCTATGGTCAGAACCCCAGACAGGATGGTAAACAAATTACAAAATTCAATAACGATACCTTTTCCATGAGAATCGTCATCATCATCATCATCATCATCACCTTAAAATCCACATCCCTGTTACCATCACTACAACTAGTCCTACACTAACTACTATTCCCTCCGCCATTGGCAGCGCCACAACCGTAGCTAACACTTCTGCCGTCATAAATAACCACCACTGTTATCAGAAACACTAACATCGCCACAAATACGAACACCATCGGCACCACCCACACCACTACTAACAACAACAACAACAACAACAACAACGCTAATAACATCCGATAGCATTATAAAACATACAATATAATCAAGAAATAACAGAAAATAAAGTAACAAGAATGCAGCAAAAGCGATGCAGTAATGCCACGCCGTTTTGTTTGCTATTTCTTTCGCTGCAGATCGCCAAGTTGGAAATTACAAATAGAAAAACAACGGGAATAAAAATAACAACGAATGGAGGATATAAAGTCAACAACTAGTCAATGTATATATATATATATATATATATATATAATATATATATATATTATATATATATATATATATATATACATATATATATATATATGTATGTATACGAGAGTATACATATATACACACACACATATACATGTGTATATATATGTATGTATATATGTACATATATGTACATATATATATATATATGTGTGTATCAATGTATGTATATATATATATATATACATATATATTGTGTGTGTGTATGTATTAGCAAAATAACACGAAAATATACGAGGAAAACACATAAAACAATCAAACGATATCAAATAGGAAAAGCAACAAGCAAACACAGAGAACATCGCTTTAATATGAATAAAATCCGCCATTTTTTTTTTCTCATCACACAAGTTAAATCTCGGTATAGCTGCCAGCTAACCACCTGCTTCATTCCGTGTAAACAGAACTCTCGCTTGATGTTGCTTGTTTGCTGACATCATAGCACACACACACACACATACGCACGCACACACACGCACACGCACACATACACGCACAGACGCACACACGCATGCATGCACGCACGCACGCACACACAAACACAGACAAACAGACAAACACATATAAGTGCACATTCAGATAAGCAAACTCATACGCATAATCAGACATATGGTCGTACGCACGTACAGACACATGCGTATCGTGTTAGCACACACCTACATGCACACATACATACATACATACATACATACATACATACATACATACATACATACATACATACATACATACACGATACACGTGTACACGTATATGGACACATATTTGCGTAAGTAAACTTATAAACACACTTGTTTATATAATATATATATGTATATATAACTATACACACATACATAAACGCACACGCAGACACACACACACACATATATATATACATATATATATATACGTATATGCATAATTGTACGTTAGCATGGTAAGTATATATATGTATATATACGTACATGCATACATATATATATACAGACACAGACACATACACAAACACACAGACACACACACACATACAACACACGTACGCACACAATCATGCACACGCACGCATAACATAGACGCATATAACACACATATGCGCAGACTAATACAAATACTCATAGAGGTACACAAGATCAAAAACTGAGGAGCACGCTCAGAAGATGAAATATACGCACATGCACAATAAGCACACACATACATACACAACAGAGACTTGTGGCCAAATACACATGCAGATTTGTGTTTGTGTGTACAAGCATGTGTAAATATATGTGTATGTATATGTAAGTTTCTGTGAATTTCTTATACGTATATATGTATGTATACATTATTATATAAAATTTGTGTATATACTAAATATGTGCGTGTGTGTGTGTGCGTACACAAACATACATATATGTGGATGCTAGCATACACAAATGGTACAATTTGTAAATAAAACGAGACGATAGTACTCAATACATTGTGCTGAGTATAATTAGTTAAATTAACTGAATATCTTCGTGTTCTGCAGTCAGCTGAAAGAGGCGTAGAAGTGTCGTGTTATGCCCAAATTAACTGGTCTGTGCCTATACACACGCACACACACACACACACATACACATATATATGTTATATATGTTATATATATATATATTATATATATATATATATATATATGCATATGTAAAAAAACACAACTGGGACAAGAACGCAAAACATTTAGAAGACGATACAAAAAACACGGACGGGACACTCGACGCCTTCAATCTTCGCATATATATGAGAGGCCATTTTATCACTCTGAAAGAAAACAGCATTTTATGCTAAGCTTTTCTTACCCCAACAAATCAAAGAAATGTTAGCTATTTTTCGTTTATATATCTCTGTAGAATAGCAGGAATATTTTAGGTGTGTTGCTAAGATATTAACAACCAAAATTAACATTCCGTTACATAACCAATACTCAGTAAGACAGAAAAATCAGAGACAATACCATCAAATTTATACATGTTTTCTCGGCCGTTAAGAATATACATATAAGTAAGCCTCGGCGGTGTTTGAACTCAGAACCGAAAAGAAAGGAAAACGTTATCTCTAAACACCGTATTCTCTTGTTATTCCCCAGCTGGTAATGTTCGAATTAATAAAGAACTCATTCTATCTATTCTGTAGGATTGGTTTTTATTTGATATTTTATTTTCATTTAAGGATGGCGGTGAGTTGGCAGAATTGTTAGCACGCCGGGCAAAATGCTTAGCAGTATTTCGTCCGTGCCTATGTTCTGAGTTCAAATTCCGCCGAGGTAGACTTTGCCTTTCATACTTTCGGGGTCGATAAATGAAGTACCAGTTACGCACTGGGATCGATGTAATCGACTTAATCCGTTTGTCTGTCCTTGTTTGTCCTCTCTGTGTTTAGCCCCTTGTGGGTAGTAAAGAAATAGGTATTTCGTCCGTCTATACGTTCTGAGTTCAATTTCCGCTGAAGTCGACTTTGCCTTTCATCCTTTCAAGGTCGAAAAAATAAGTACCAGTCAAATACTGGGGTTGATGATCAACTAGCCCGCTCCCCACAAATTGCAGACATTGTGCCTATAACGGAAAGGATTGTTGCTTAGGAAAAGCGGTTGGTTGGTAGCGAAGTTTGACAGCATCAGACAAAATGCTTTGCGGTAGCTGTTCAAGCTCTTTACATTCTGAAATTGAACCTGGCTGAGGTCATCATTGCTTTTCATTCCCCTAACGTCGATAAAATGAAGTACCGGTTGACTATTGGGGACCAATGTAACTGATTAAATCCCTTCCCTCAAAACTGCTGGTCTTGCACCTTAATTAGGAGTAATTATTACTTATAAATGTCTTGCATCGAGTAGAAACAATGGGATGTGTAGGAGCCAGCTGGCTGGCTGTTTGGTTGGTGAGAGATTAAGACTCATAAATCTCTCACCACTCTATCGCCGTCATTACACCATTAAGCATCCTAGAAGCACCACCACCACCACCACCACCACTACCACCACCACCGCTACTGCTGCTGCTGCTGTTGCTACTACTACCACTACTATTACTACTACTACCACCATCACCACCATCATCACTACCGCACCCTCAATACTTCCACTACGACTACTATCTTCACTACCATCACCACCACCACCACCACCACCACCACCACCACCACCACCACCACCCTATCACTCTGATCTCAGCCAAGCACCTTTATAAAGGTTGCCTGTGATGGCGGTGAAGATCATAAATTATTTCTAATTCATTGACACCTACATCTGTCCGTGTGTTTGTGCGGTTATGTGTATGGGTACGCTGTGTCTGTGTGTGCACGTGAGTGTATTTGCGCGCGCGTGTCTGTGTGTGTGAGAGAAAGAAAGAGATAGAGATATATATATATAGAGAGAGAGAAAGAGAGAGGGGGAACTGTATTTGTTGTTGTTCAACTTAATCCCGTGTTTAACACGTCTCGTCCGTATAAAGACTTCACTCGATATACAAATCCCTTTCATATACCCGAGGTATTTGCAATTGTCTGTAAAGCGGGTTGATGGTGGTGGTGGTGGTGGTGGTGATGGTGGTGTAGCAGTGGTAATGGGGGTGGCTCTAGTGTGAGAGTGTGGAGTTGTGGTTGGGGGGGTCGAGACGGGGGTTATTACTACTTAATGTGTGTATTTACTTAATGGACAGGGTCAAGTAGATAAACATATTAAGTCAAATAGGAAGTAATCCACCACCACTACTGCCGCCACCACAACCACCACTACCACCACCACCACCACCATCACCACTACTACTACAACTACTACCACTACTACCACCACCACCACTACTACTACAACTACTACCACTACTACCACTACCACCACCATCACCACTACTACTACCAATACCATTACCACCACCACCACCACCAACGTTACTACTATCACCAACACCAACACCAACACCATCAAAACTACTACTACTACTACTACTACTACTACTACTACTACTACTACTACTACTGTTGCTGCTACTGCTGCCACTACTGCTGCTGTTGCGGCTGCTCTTGCTCAGTGCACCAACTAGGGAACTTCTGTGGGATCGCTCAACCTTCTAGAAATAGCTGCTAAATCCCTTTCAAGTACAGCCAGCTGCCTTGAAAGGTAACATATAAAATGAAAGGACATGCTTGGATAATGCCCGGCCAAAAAGGTGGGGTGGCCATCATAAGTTAGCATGATCAGGGAGGATCTGAGGTGAGAAAACAACAACAACAACAATAGTAACTGCAATGACAACTAAACACTACGACAGCAACAGTTGCAATAGCTATAATAACAACTACAACAAAACTACAGCAATTGCGGTAACTACGGCAGCATGAACTATGATAAAAAAAAAGGTAAATTTAACAATGATTCCGGGGTCCCGCATGGAAGCATTACTCGAAACTGAGAGCGGGTTCATAGAATAATCCCATGAGAAAGCCCATCAAGAACATTGGCAGCCAGTGCTCAGTAGGCACTTATTTTTTTCGACCACGAAGGGGATGAAAGGCCAAGTCGAATTTGAACTCTGAACGTAAAGACGAATGAAATGCTGCTAAGCATTTTGACCAGCATGCTAATGATTCTGCCAGCTCACCGCCTTAGAGCCCTAATCTACACTGATGCTCCATTGATAGCATTATACGTGTGTAGGAGTTTAACGTGGCTGTTATTCGAATCTCAACTTTGTATGAAGATTATGTCACGTATTGAGCACACACGCATCTCGGACGCATATACCTGGGTTCATTCCTCAACTAATAATATTGATTGTTAAACGGCCCGTCGGGAGAGCCATTCCCTTTTTTCCCCCACCCCGCATGTTAATAGTAAAGAAAGAATGCATTTACAGTTTTATTCAACCCATAGTTAGGTTTTATGATATTTAATTTTATATCAATCCGATTTACGCTTGTGTTGTGCATACATAGATACTGTTTAGTTAACGAAGGTACAAATATGCAAATTAAGCTATCCATTACGATGTAAGCTTAAGTCCTGATTGGTTTATATGGCGACTGATCTGTACTACAGATTGCAAAACGAAGCTAGATAGGTTTCCCGAGAAGAGCAGTGATATGCGGTCTGTCACTTATTACATTTTCATTCAATACAATAAATCAATAAATATATTCTTCAGCTTCTCTGATCGTTAGTAAATGGTCGTTAGTAAAATTGGAAAATTTGAAGGCAAAACTAACAAGCGTCATCCAACCAAAGTACAAATATATGGGAAACTACCACCTGTATCATCTCTTGTGAAAGGTAGAAGAGTCCAGTTTGCTGGACATTGTTGTAGAGCTGAAAATGAGGCAATTTTTCTACTCTTCTTCTCTGGAAGTCATCTGCTCGCGATACCAGAGGGGGCACACTCTCCTACCCTGATGTAATCTCCAGGGATACAGGCATCCAGCAACAGGACCTCCGTAGTGCTATGATGGACCGTGAAGTCTGGCATAACATAGTAAATTCCATTGCCTCGGCCACGGTCGAACAATGATGATGAACAAGCATTAATTAACTGTGTGATTGGTGGTTTCTGATTCGTTGCTTCTGTCATCGAACTGTTTGAACAGTTGTGAGTGTTAATATGACATCATGCCTTGTGACGCTTATTGTTTACCTCAAGTGGATCTTGTAAAAATATAAATTGGCATTTCACGATTTTTCCGATTTTTTAGCGACCACCCTGTATATATGAATCACACAGCGGTGTCAACTAATAAATACTGGACTCCATTAGTACTAAGCTCTCACTTTTTATTCACTTCCATGTAATCTCCTTACACCTCTACCGGTAATCTGTGATTTTAAAAAACGAGTAGCTCACATCTATTATACGAATGTGTATGTATATGTGAGCATTACTCAGTGTTTGTGTGTGCCCGTTATACTGTATGTGTGTGTTGTGTGTGTGTGTGTGTGTGTGTGTGTGAAAGAGCTGACATTTGTCCTGAGACGTGCTTGCTTTCTTGATGTAAATGGTGGGAAAGAAAATAAAAGCGATGTATATAACACGGCGAGTCGTATCAGTTTGTCTTTAAACAAAACGATTGCGAGAGATTGATCGCTGGACTAGCGAACAGACAGACGTGACAGCTACTTTATAAACTACAACAACAACAACAGCTACATCAGCATGAACATCAACAACAACAACAACAACAACTATAACAATTACAATGAAGTGCAGAATATTCATCAATCAGAGATGCAACGAATTTCATGATGGATGTTAAAGCACAATACCGAATAGACGTCTATACGTATGCGTACGTCGTATTCATGCACACACAAAGACACACACACACACACACACACACACACACACACAACACACACACACACACACACACACAGGTATATATCGTTTAATTTCAGTCATGAGTTTCTAATGTAATTTAAGATAACGTAAGTTTCTTCTCTTCTTACATATAGACATTATTTATAAAACTGCGTGGCTGCCGGACAGCACCCGACCCCCTCATATTTACTGGATCTGTGTGAGAAAATAGAAAAAAAAAAGCGAGGGTAGGTGTGAGGTAAATATACGTGATTGTGTAGCAGCGTTTCTGTGTGTGTGTGTGTGTGTGTGTGTGTGTGTAACGCAAGATGGGAAAATGAAAACTAACGAACAAATATGGCGCTGGAGTAGGGATGTGAATTATTAAATAAGCACAAATGATTGGAGAAAATAATAATAATAATAATAATAATAAAATAATAATAATAATAAAATAATAATAATAATAATAATAAATAATAATAATAATGATAATAATAATGATGATAATAATAATAATAATAATAATAATAATAATAATAATATAATAATAATAATAATAATAATAATGATAATAATAATAATAATAATGATAATAATAATGATGATAATAATAATCCTTTCTACTAAAGGCACAAGCCTGAAATTCGGAGGAGGGGGGATAGTTGGTTAAATCGACCCCGGTGCGAAACCAGTACTTAGTTTATCTACCCCGAAAGGATGAGAGGCAAAGTCCACCTGGGCGGAATTTGAACTCTGTACTTAGTGGCAGACGACATAACGCTAAGTATTTCGCCCGGCATGCTAACGATTCTAATAATAGAAATAATATGTACGTTCGCTTTAGGTTGGATTATTATTATTATTATTATTATTATTATTATTATTATTATTATTATTATTATTATTGTTGTTGTTGTTGTTGTTGTTGTTATCATTATTATTATTATTATTATTATTATTATTATTATTATTATTATTATTATTATTATTATTGAGTGAGAGAGCAGTGCATGCCATCAAAGTGACACTGGGGTTAAATATACGAAGCCCAGTATACCCATCATGACTACCCATCTGATAAGGGTACACCAGGCACATGCATCACAACCATATGTGCGCGACATGGTGATCTGATATCAAAATAAACAGCACATGACCTTGCAGGTGGGACCCAGTTACAATTTTCTTCTGGTTGAGTAGCCCATCCCACTCAAAAGGTCCCTGAATAAGGGTTGTTTAAGGATGCTGAACGAACCAACCATGTTTCCAAAGGTGAATTATCCAAACCTCTAAGAATTCCTTTCAACACACGGCTATGATGCTCCCCACAACTTCTGCTCGTGATCAGAGATGCACATATCGTCAGCCACTAAAGGACCTACCTGCTCAACTGGTTACGGTCAAACAACTGACAAACAAATCTGTGGTATTGAGCAGAATATTTGCTGTAGGCCATCTTTTATACGTGTATTGTACGATACAAGCAAAGTAATATTGCTTCGAATGCAGAATTTCCATTAGAACAGCTCGAACCAACAAGCTTAACGGTGAAGCACTCTGCCGGAGACTTGAGGGTAACGGGTTCGACTTCCATGGTTATTTGTTGGCAGATTTTTTTCCGCTTTTTTAAAGGATAGTTTACCCAGCGTTTCTGCTGTTCTAATGGAAATTTTCATTAAAAAAATCACGCATCTTTGAATCTTCTACTCTCTACATCTCCTCTCTCTCTCTCTTACTTATTCTATTTCCTCTTTCTCAATCCTCCTCTCTCTCTCTCTCTCTCTCTCTCTCTCTCTCTCTCTCTCTCTCTCTCTCTCTCTGTATATAGATATGTGTATGTGTGCGAGGTATGTGTGAGTGTGTGTGTGTGTGTGTGTGACAGAGAGAAAGTGAGGGAGAGAGGATATATAATCATGCTTAAACCATAGCATATCTACATACGTGTCTTTTATCTCACTTATGTTTACATACATGAAGGCACACACGCGTATATACACACACACACACACATACACACAAACACACACACGCACACACACACACACACTGTTTGGCAAAGGGAAAACAAAAAAACAATGACACGATATGTTGAGGTAACAGAAGAAGAAGAAGAAGAAGAAGAAGAAGAAGAAGAAGAAGAAGAAGAAGAAGAAGAAGAAGAAGAAGAAAATAAAAAGAAGAAGAAGAAGAAGAAGAAGAAGAAGAAGAAGAAGAAGAAGAAGAAGAAGAAGAAGAAGAAGAAACCACCACAGCAACAACAACGGGACGAGAGAGAAGAAAACAGCAAAGGTGGCTTGGATTTACCCGTATATTGAATACCCGGAATTGCTTAAGAAATGAAAATTAAAGGGCGGCTTGGTGGTGTGGGGAGGGGATGTTTGAATGGCTCGGGTGGATAACAGAAGAGAGGTTTGTGGGGTGTCAGATTTGAATGTAGAGAAGCCAGGTGCAGATCCATGGGGCAATATGCGTGGACTAATATACACGCACACACACATTTATATGTCATCACAAACTGCCGACACACACTTATACAGATATATTATGTGTTGCGGTGCGGGTGGGTTGTGTACACACACACCACACACGTACACACACACACACACACATATATATTATAGATATATAACACTATAGATAGGCATATAGATATTAGATACACACAAAAACACACATCAACACATACACGCGACATAAAACACACACATACACACATATGTTCAGGAGATGCGGGTTCGAATTCCACGGTCAACCTTCGGGTTTTCATCTACCCAAAGGTTTTTTAATTCAATATACAAGCTATTCTTTACAGCTTCATGAATGTTCTTCGAAGTTTTCACCCCATAGTGTATATATATATATAAATATATATAAATATATAAATGTGTGTGTGTGTGTGTGTATACAGGGAAATCGGAAGGAAATAAACATGGAGGGTCGTTAGACCTGAACGAGGTAAAAATAGCGAACGTCGAGAGAAATATATTCTTTGAAAAGAGAACATATAGAAGAAAGAGAGAGAGAGAGAGAAAAGACTCCATGTTTGCTTTCGTTTGGTGCCTCTCTATGTCTGCACCGTCCTGTTTTTGTTCCATACGTTCCAAATTTTATTTTGGTATTTACAGGAGCAACTGTCTTCGAAGACTCATATTGTCACTGATTGCTCGAAATGGGGAGTAGATAGACAGCCGACAACTGATGAAGGGTCGTTCTTTGCATTACTTGTCCTTTTCTTTTTCTCTCGTCATTTGTGTATTCAACTCATTTGTTTTCGTATTTCATGTTGTTTACAGTTGGTGACGTCTTGTACCCATATATGTATGT
>NC_043015.1:32867164-32869664 GCF_006345805.1 Octopus sinensis
TGGTGATGGTGGTGATGTTAGTGTTGTCGGTGTTGTTGTGGCATTTTTTTGTTTTAATTCTGTTTTGTCTTAGTTTTTTTTTTCTTTTATGTATTTTGTGTGGGCATCGTGGGGGGAAGGTGGGGGTGGAATACAATATTTTGCTTTTGGTGTTTCTTTATTTTGCTTCCTTGAAAACCATATTCCTCTGTTAGAATCATGCTAACTGTTTAATCTGATTTAATTAGCAATGGCCCAGTATTTGCTTTCCTTTATAATAAGCTATATTTACTTAGCTATAAAAAGTAGTTTTAACCGAAAGAGAATAAGCTTAAGAGAAGGTTTTTTCCCCCCACCCCATTTCTTTTATTTATTTATGCATTTATTATTATTTTATTTTATTTTATTTTATTTTATTTTATTTTATGTTCCTTCTAAATTCGACACCAAACTAAAACCGATAGTTTACCGCAAAACAAACAAAACACGATGAAAGAACAACAACAACAAAGACAAAAACAACAGCAACAACAGAGGCAGTGTAAATATCGACAGAAACATTTACAAGAATTACAAGAACAACAACAACAATAATAACAACACTAACAATAAAAACAGCCATAACTAAAGCAAGAACAACACCAAGACTATAAAATTATATGCAGTCTAATTCCTTTCTTTCATTCTTAAATCTCTTTCGTGTGGTATTGGAGAGATATTCCACCAAACACTGCAACACGTGGTCTTTTAAGAGAAGAGCCAGATTGTAGGCAGAAATCTCGGTTCTCTTGGCCGACACTTCTTGAACACATTTCATAAGTTAACTGACTGGTGGCCGTTGGTGGAAATATAGTGTATTTTAAAATGATAGACTATTTGTGGGACGCAGACAGCTGAGACAACATGCTATTGTTGTTGTTGTTCTTGTTGCTGTTGCTGTTGAGCGAACGGTCTTCGTCCCAGAGTTCGCAAGATGGGAGAAGTCCGAAACGTGGTCCTTTGCTATTTGTAAGACCTGTAGAAGAGAAAGCAGATCAACCCCCGACACCGAGAGCATCGACGAATGCGCATCCAGGCTCAATGGTTGCATAGGAAGTTGGGGACAAGAAACAGGAAGAAAAAGTGAGAGAAAGTTGGAGCGAAAGAGTACAACAGGGGTCGTCACCACCCCCTGCCGGAGCCGCGTGGAGCTTTAGGTGTTTTCGCTCAATAAACACACACAACGCCCGGTCTGGGAATCGAAACCGCGATCCTCCGACCGCGAGTCCGCTGCCCTAACCACTGGGCCATTGCGCCTCCTGCTGTTGCTGTTGTTTTTGTTTTTGTTGTTAAACTCGGCAGTACTGACTTATTACAAACTTCGTTGCTATTTCTAGTAAGTCGAGCGGATATGTAGACATTTACTGTATTTTTATGCTGCTGGTAACCGTGTTCATATGACACTGCACGATATAAATGGAGTCGTCACACAAAGATGACGGGTTTGCAACACAAAGGCTGTGGCGTAAGATCTATCCAAAACTGTGTTTCAGCCGTATTCATTTCACTCGAGACAAAGCTTTGTGAACAATACAAATACAATTAGCAAAGTTGATATCATATTAAATGTAAGTCCAATATACGTTAAGTAACAATTTGAACCTTTCTCAGATGACAAGTTGTCTAAATTTATAAAACATTGATGTACTTCGGAGTATCAGGAATATTATAATACGTAATACGAACTATATAAATTGTAAAAATCGAGAGGATGATGAATATTTATCTTTATATCAGAACAAATTTAGAAGAGTACCAAATTTTATTGATAACGTCTAATGAGGCAGAAACGCGTTGCTATGAACACACCGCTTTCATAGGAGATACTACTATCTTCGGGCAGATACCGCAATAAATTTTACTCGTAATATATTTATATTAAGTATGATACACAGTTAGCTATTTTAATCTAATACTACTTCTGTTGCATATAATGAATTTTTGATCAGTTGGGTTGCTACCTGCGACCTCAGAAAATATTTTTCACCGTCTTCGTGTATATTTTAGTGATGAATTTCATTTTACCATGCTGGCAGTGAGTACACGTAATTAATAACGCCTAACTGGGCAACAATGCATCAAAGGCTCTCATTTGCCGCAGCTAGGATGAGTTCTGTCTCCCTCTGATATATACAAACTGTTTTTTTTAAACACGACACCTCCATGGGAGATACAATATCCGGACGAATACTGCAGTAAATTTTTCATATTACAATGCACTTAAGTTAAATATTGTACATAAATGGCTGCTAAATTTCATATTTGAATTCCGACTTTTGACCAGAAATATATATATATATATATAATATATATATATATATACACATACTTACACACATATATACATACATTCCGCCGAGGTCAACTTTTCCTTTTATCATTTCGGGGTCGATAAATTAAGTACCAGTTGAATACTGGGGTCGATGTTATCGACTATTCTCCTCCCACAAATTTCAGGTCTTGTGCTTATAATAAAAAGAAT
>NC_043015.1:32877164-32882164 GCF_006345805.1 Octopus sinensis
ATGTTACGTTTATCCGCTAGAACGTAAACCCATGTTTCTATGCTTGTTTGAAGGCATGTATATATGTACATATATGCGCGCATGTGTATGTGTGTGTGTGTGTGTATGTGGGTGTGTGTGTATGTGTGTGCGTGTGTGTGTGAGTGTGTGCAGTTAATTATTTAAAACGATAAAGATTAAAATGTGTTGCTTAAATAAGGAGTAACAAAAAGGATGTTAAACAAAACAAAGGGAAAAGAAAGAAGAAAATGGCTGTTTTCTAAGTGAAATATTGAAATAGTGAGGCCGCCGAAAGATCAAAGGGAATCAAAGAATTGAGGAACTAAATAAGTGTATGTATGTATGTATGTATGTATGTATGTATGTATGTATGTATGTATGTATGTATGTTTGTATGTATGTATGTATGTATGCATGTGTGTGTGTGTGAGTATATGTATCTATGTATGTATGTGTATATACATATATGTATATACATATATGTATATACAAACACACATATATATATATACACATATACATACATATTACATATATGTATATATATATACACACACACACACATACAAACACATGCACGACACACAAACGTACATTCATATGCATATATATATATATATATCCATATATAAATACGTATGTATTCACACACTCATACACACACATATACATATATAAATATATATATATATATAATATATATATATACATACACATTGTATGTATGTTCGTATCTATGCATGTATGTATGTATGTGCATCCACTCGTATATACATGTGAATAATAAACAGTGTAGAGTTAAAAGAGTTGATAGATTCCAACTAGCAATTGGTTATTAAATAGTTAACTAATAATTATAATTGAAAATTGCTTAATTAAGAAATATAAATAAAATTTAAAAACATTGGGACAAAAATTGGATAAAAGACATGACTATTAGGGAGTCGAGAGTAATATAAAATAAATGATGACAAATAATGAAAATTTAAAAGCATTCAGGGCGCGGTCGTGGTTGTGTGGCAAGGAGCTTGCTTCCCAACCATGTGGTTCCGGGTTCAGTTCCACCTATAGGCAACTACCTTCTACTATATCCTCGGGCCGACCAAAGTCTTGTGAAACGAAAACTGAAAGAAACCCAACACATATATACATATACATACATATATATATATATAAATATATATATATATTATATATATTATATATATATATATATATATATATTAAATAAAAAAAAATAAACTATGCATATATATAAACATATATGTACGTACCTACCTCTACATGTACATATACACGCATATATGAGTACAGGACACCAAAAGGACGTCGAACACAATGAGAAACGAAAACATAGACACAAACCAAAGGAACTGGACATTTTTTTAAAAACAACAAAAAATGGAGTACAGGACATTTAACACAAAGGAAAAAAACCCTTCTTCAGTCGCTATGGTTTCATCTACTCTACGTTTCGAAGGAATATATATATAGATAGGTGTTTTTGCTCAATAAACACTCACAATACCCGGTCTGGGAATCGAAACCACGTTCTTATGACCGTGAGTCAGCTGCCCTAACCACAGGGCCATTGCGCCTCCATACAGCTGTTGTTGTTGCTACTGCTACTATTACTACTATTGCTACGACTACTACGACTACTTCGTGCGGACACTAGTCGCTTCCCGCTAAATGTTATGTTAGTATCCATATCTTAAAATATGATGATTTAGTTGAAGTCAGATGCGAAAACAAACAAACGAGCAAATAATTAAACAAATACGTCTATAAATAAACAAATGAACACACACACACACACACACGCACGCACACACACACACACACACACACACACACACACACACACACACACACACACACACACACACACATCAAGAAAGAGGAATGAGGGAGAAAAGAGTCCGTTGCTTGCGCGGATATTCAGCAGATAGGATCCTTTTAAAACTGTCATCTAAAGTGGAATTTAACAAAGTGTAAACATTTCTCTCTCTCTTTCTCTCCCTCTCTGCTCCTCTCTCTCTCCCTTTTCTCCCTTGAGATTCACTCTTACTTACACATCTCTTCCTACAAGCATATCTCTTCACTTGAGAATGTTTATGTACCTGGGTATATATTTGCATGAATGTGAAAGTATATATATATATATACTCTTTTACTCTTTTACTCTTTTACTTGTTTCAGTCATTTTGACTGCGGCCATGCTGGAGCACCGCCTTTAATCGAGCAACTCGACCTCGGGACTTATTCTTTTGTAAGCCCAGTACTTATTCTATCGGTCTCTTTTACCGAACCGCTAAGTAACGGGGACATAAACACACGACAGCATCGGTTGTCAAGCGATGTTGTGGGGGGACAAACACAGATACACAAACACACACACACACACACACATACATATAGACATATATACGACGGGCTTCTTTCATTTTCCGTCTACCAAATCCACTCACAAGGCTTTGGTCGGCCCGAGGCTATAGTAGAATACACTTGCCCAAGGTGCCACGCAGTGGGACTGAACCCGGAACCATGTGGTTGGTAAACAAGCTACTTACCACGAGAGTGTATGTGTGTATATGTATATATGTGGATATGTTAGGGAAATGCTCCGAAACGGTCCGTTATTGAGAAAAATGGGTTTGATTTTCTAAATCTGCATCCCAACAGCAAAGTTTACGAAAATTAGGAGATTAGTAAAAAAAATATATAATTTGCTACGAGAAATAAACTCAACTTTCAGATCATTAAATCTACAACTCTCTATGGAAATCCTTCGACCTTTCTCTGTCTTTTATGCGTTCCCTCCTCTCTCTATATAACTATATCACATTCTTTATTACTTTGTCATATTTATTAACAGAAAAATTATGCTTTTAAGATAAATTCCCCTACATACCTTTTTTAAAATCACTGTGAATAAATTGCAGCAATGACTTTCTGAGGCTCTTCAATATTTTGAAATTATAAACAGAAGCAAAGAATGGGCGAAGAAGAGGATGAAGACCTAAATTTTTTAACAATTTTTTTTTACCGGAAACCCTGCTCCCATTGTTTATAAGTCCATAGTGCAAACATTGGCTAAAATCGGTCGAGATGTGGAGGAGAAGGAGAGGATTAAAAAATTCATAAATTTGTTTTTCGTAAAAAGCTTCGCCCCATCATTTCTAAGGGTATGATGAAAGAAACAATTAAAAAAAACCTGTCAAACCGGAGAAAAATCCAACTTACGTGGGAGTGCCACTCCGAAAGTTCACCAAAGCATTCTGTTGGGAAAATTGCCCGGCAACGACGGGATACTCAGCTACTATATCTATCTATCTATCTATCTATCTATCTATCTATCTATCTATCTATCTATCTATCTATCTATCAGTCTGTCTGTCTGTCTGACTATCTGTCTATCTATATACACATACATATATACATATGTATATATATATATATATATATATATATATATATATATATTAATATATATATATATATATATGTATGTATGCATGTAGGTATGTGTGTATACATATGTGTGTGTATGTGTGTGGTATAGTACAAGAACACTCACACCACACACATTCATACCATAACTTTTCCCATCTTGCTCCTCCTCCTCCTCTTCCTACAACCTACTCCCCCCCCCCGATTCAAATCAGATCAGTTTGAACGACAAGTGAGTTTATCTTCTTTGCCAGTTTGATTGTTTGTATAGGAACTTTATCTCGCGGTGGACTTTACTGCCTTCACACCGCCACCACCTGTAACCCTAACAAGACCATCGCCACCCACACCGACACTGTCACCCACACCGACACTGTCACCACCACTCTAACCACATCCATTACTTTCACCATCACCATCACCGACCCCTTTGGCCTTCCATACCTACAATCAACACAAGTACTCTCACCCCCACCGCCACCCCGACTGTCATTAAGGCCCCTCCCCATTTCCAGCATCCTCATAATCGCCACCACTTCTACCACCTTATTCTCCACAAAACCTTCACCATCTCTCATTATTGCAATCACCACCACAGCCACCACTACAACTATCATCATCATCACCACCGCCACTGCCACCACCATCACTATAACCGTTCCCACCATCACCACTACTATCGCCACCGCAAATACTTCCATCACTACCGTCACCACCACCACCGCCAACCACCAACAACCATCTCCACCATCCCGCACCACGACCACCACCACCACCATCCCTATCACCACCACCAACACTAACAAGCATAACCATCGTCGACCATCACAATCACCATCGTCACTGCAGTGGTTACCATCCACTATTCTCACCCCCACCATCACCACCATCAGCGCTATCAAAATAACACCCATCATTACATTGGATAAGACAACTGGAGGTGGTGGCGGCGTCAGCATTGGCAGTGGCAGTGGTGGTGGTGGTGGTGGTGGTGCTGAGGTTTATGGTGGTAATGGTGGCAGTGGTGGCGGTTGTTGTGGTGGTGGTAGTGATGGTGATAGTAGTAGTAGTAGTAGTAGTAGTAGTGGTGGTGGTGGTGCTGGTGGTAGTAGTGATGATGGTGCTGGTTGTGGTGGCAGTGGTGGTGATGGTAGTTCTGGTGGCATTTGCCCACATGTACTACCGAGACAGTGGAAACGAGTACACATCCTGACACATAGTTATGGGGAACTGACACGAAACACTAAGAGTATAAACAAGAGTAACAAATTGGAGGAAACACACACACACACACACACACACACACACACATACAAAGATGCATTACACAAGCATACGTAGTTACAGATAATTGCTCTGCTACTGAAAGAGTGTAAATAGGAGTAAGAATTGGGGAGTACACAAGTACATACATACACAAGCACTGACACACGTGTAGGAAATTGTTATGAAGAATAAATAGGAGTAATTTTCCAACAAACACTTTTCGGATGAATATTTCTTTGGTATTTCGTTTTTGGATTTGGTTTGCAAGATTCTTTATATGA
>NC_043015.1:32887164-32897164 GCF_006345805.1 Octopus sinensis
TCACCGTTGACACGCACATCTGACAGGTTAAGAAGGTTGTTGTTGCTGTTGTTGTTGTTGTTTTTCGTGGTGGTGGTGGTAGTAGATAGTGTTTGTGGTAACTGAAGAAGATGATAATGAAGAAGAAGAAGAAAAAGAAGAAGAAGAAGAAGAAGAAGAAGAAGAAGAAGGAGGAAGAGGAGAAGAAGAAGAAGAAGAAGAAAAAGAAGAAGAAGAAGAAGAATTTAGTAAGTAAACGATGAGAACCGTTTTTTTTTTATTCTATAGCTCTTGTATATATATATAATATATAAGTATGTATTGTATATATTATATATATATATATATATATATATATATAATATATATATATATATATATATATACATATATATATATATACACGCATACACGTGCGCGCGCACACATACACACTCACACACATATGTATGTACATATATATATATATATGTATGTATATGTATCTCTATAACGGTGTATGTTTTCTCATATAGGTATGTCTGACTGTATACGCATACACGTGTGTTTAATGTGATATGCATTATTAAATACACGGTATATGTGTTTGTGTGTGTTGTGTGTGTGTGTAAGTGTATATGAGCGCTTGATTGCAACTTTCTAAAGACTGCTATAGCACATTGAATTTAGGTGAGCAAAGGATGCGAAAAAGTATTGAGTTGTTGGGAGAGAGTGAGAGGGGGAAGATTGGTTGAAAGAAAAGAAAGAGAGGGGCGTGGGGTGGGAACTGGACTGTCAGAAAGACCACGGAATTCGAGGAAAGAACCACAATAACGTAAATTCAGTCTTAAGAATCAATAAATCGCGATTGTTATGTCTATTAAATCGGTTGGTGCATCAATGAAATTCTTCATACACCTGTTTGAATTTCAAGTGTGCAGTTGTGTTATCCGGTCGTCATCAGCGATGTGTTATTGTATAAACCAGATCAAATGCAGCTGACAAGTTTCATTAAGGGAGAGTTGATGAGAACTAATGTAGATTTAGTTCGTCCACAAGACCAAGATATGCCTTTCATATGATGACATTCATTTAGACTTCTTTAATGGGACATCTACTTCTATAGAAGAGACATTTCACAGATGCTAATAATATTCCTCCTTTATTACATACAAGATTGCATTTTCTCGATGTTACTCAACGTGCCGAATCATTTAAAATAATTCTTTGTGGTGAAATATAAATATTAGAAGTATTTATTGTTCAAACCAACGTGTATAAATCTGGATTTATAATTATTCTCAAATTATGTTAACATCTACATTAGCATCAAGTTTGGTCAGCATGGATAGAGAGATTGACGAGGCAAGCATAATGTGTGGTTATTGACGGGCTTACAGAGCTGTGCAGTGTAGATGTTGACTAAATAGAAAGATGGTCTATATAACTGCTGATCGGGCGCGACATAAAGCGGCGTGGCGTGGCGTGGCGTGGCGTGGCGTGGCGTGGCGTGGCGTGGCGTGGTGGTGTGGAAACATGGTTGCTCCCCAACCTCATCGTTCTGGCTTCAGTCCAACTGCATGGCACTTTGAACTTCTGTTATAGCACCACATCGACCAAAAGCCTTGTGAGTAAGTTTACTAAGGAAACTGAAAAGAGTCCGTCGTATATACAAATATATACCTATGCGTGTGTACCTTTGTGTTTGTGTTTGTTCCCTAAAACAGCTGACAAACATAGCGGTTCGGCAAAAGAGATTATATTAGTACCAAGCTTTAAAAATGTAAGTACTGAGGACCGATTTGTTCGACTAAACACTCTAAGTAGTCCTCTAGGGTGGCTTTAGTCTAATGACTGAAACAAATAAAAGATAAAAGATGATATATATATATACACGCATATACATATACATACATAAGAGATTATATATATATATATATATATTATATATATATATATATATATACATGCGCGCTAATATCAAACAGAGAGAAAAAGTTCTCAACAACGCATTGATGGATAAATATTCTTTACTTTTGGTTAACAAGATTAGTAATGGTTTCATGTGAAGAGATCTTCACAAGTGTTTAAGCGTGCTACATGGAAGTGTTGATACTCGTCCCCATTTAGGATAGGAATACATGTGGTTACACGACACTAAACGGGATTTCCATATAAATACACAAATAACGGGAGGTAGCTTATAAGAATAACTTCACTTGCATTTTGGCAAGAAATTGCGTTCACCCTAGCTTCATTATTTCCTTAATTATCTTATGCGAGAACACTCATACCCGCCCGTATTATAAAATATACATATATGTGCACATACATATACACACAAAAATATAAAAATACACATGCATACAGGTACACACATATACATATGCATTCATGTGCGCGTGTGTGTGTGACACACACCAGGGAAAGGCGTGTTGCTCATGTTTGAGTATGCAGTATGTGCATATAATTAGGTATAGGTCTTCATAGATATTTGACTCCAAGCTTGGTTCAGGGGATTATAAGTTCATAAGTTCATATGCATATATGATGACGTCTCTGGGATCACTAACTTGGAATGACCCCAGCTTCATCAAGCAAGATCTTGAAGTCAGCAAGAAGCAAGGAATGTAAAACGAGCGTATTTCTGTTTCCTTTCGATGTCTTGTAAAATTCTTACCTAGCATCTTTTCTTTCTTTCAGTCACTGAACTGCAGACATACAAGGACACTGCCTCGAAGCGTTTAGTCTAACAAATCCGCTGCAGTATCATCTTTAATTCTAGTTGAATTTTTGTCGAACCGCTAAGTTCCAGGGATATAATCAAGCCAACATCGGTAGTCATTCGGTGGAAGGGGGGGCCAAACATAAACATAGACACACATATACGAGAGGCTTCCACACAGTTTCTCTGCACCAAATTCACTCACAAGACTTTGGTCATCCCAAAGCTATTTATTCAAGACACTGACTCAAGATGTCACTTGGTAGGACTAAACTCGAAAACACATGGTTTCAAAACGAGCATCTTAGCCTCGCAGCCATGCCTGCGCAGATTCACATTGATATATAAATATTTCCAAGGTGGCGAGCTGCCTCAGTCATTAGTACGTTCTGAGTTCAAATTCCGCCGACGTCGACTTTGCCTTTCCTCCTTCCGGAGTTGATAAAATAAGTACCAGTTGAGTATTGAGGTTGATCTAATTGACTTACCCTCTCTCCCGACCTTACTTCAAAATTTGAGCTTTGCCGCAAATTTTGAAGCTAATATATGAATATTTCTAACATGGTTTTGAGAAATGACGCTTTCTAGGAAACTCGGTATAAGTGTTTTCTATAGTGATGTATATATGATACAAACATTAGGAGGAAAATATAATCATTAACACCAAAATTCCCAGCCAGTATATGGACTGGTAAATTACTTTGACGAATATAGAGAAATAAATGTTAAGTAAAGGTAACCACAGCACGATTTGAACTCGGAAATATCGACTAGAAATTTTGGATCTAAATCTTATTTAAGTACTCTTTCTGTCATTCTACAACAAAACCCTACATCGAAATATTGACATAAATTCTAAACATTCCATATAATGATGTTTTTAATGTTGTTTGTTCATTTTATTTATTTTTCCTTTTTTGAATTTTTTTTTTCTTTTTCTCAAAATTTGTCAATAAATGGAACTTAGATGAAATAAATGTAACGGTGGTTTTCCGTTCAATTCTATCGTTCAGCTCCACTGTTTAAAACCCCACCGATCAGCGCCGCTGTTTAAAGCCCCACCGTTAAACATTGCCATTTCAACAATACATTAAAGATGATGAACTGTGAAGTTGACTTTTAAACGATTTTTAAAACTCTATTTTTTTACCCCCACCATTTTATTGTCAGCTTTTTAAAAAACTTCTTTTTTTTTTATAAATTCTTTCAAAAATGTCTTCGACAATGTTCTCATGATTTGAATAGTATGAACAGATGAGGAGAGGTGGGAGGAGAGAGAGTGAGAGTGAAGGAAGGAGGGAGAGAGAGAGAGAGAGAGAACTGGAAATGCGGGATAAGAAAACACTCTGCAAGATGGAGGGTGAAGAAAAGGAAGACAGAGTTCAATGTGTTTGTATGTTTGTGTGTGTTGGTGTGCGTGTATTTGTGTGTGTGTGTGTGTGTGGTGTGTGTGTGTGTGTGTATGTGTATTTGTGTGTGCGCGTGTGTGCGCGTGAGTAATGGATTTTGTGAGTAAATGAGACAGACAGACAGACAGACAAAGAGAATCATGTTAAAATGTTTAGTCAGAGTGTGACAGATTGTGTAAGAGCTTAAACACAACACATAGAGTGAAAGGGAGAGGTAAAAGGAAGTAAGGAAGAGAGAGAAAGAGAGAGAGAGAGAGAGGAAGGGAGAAGAAAAGAGAGAGAGTATGTGTGGACGACCAAGCAAGTCTGCGTTTTCGTGTAAAGAAGATGTTATATACAAGTGTGGGAAGGATAACAAAAGAGAGTATCTATAATACCCGAGAGTATATATATATATATATATATATATATATATACGTTTATCAACTCGTTTTTTCTTCACTCGTTTATTCTTATTTCATTATTTTAACTCATGTCTATTGTCCGGAAATCTTTCGTCACACATCTGTGGCCACTTCAGCGACACTTCGTTTTTGTGTATGTTCTTGCTCCACTTACGCCATTCTGTTATTCTAAGATGTGCGAATGCGTTTGTGTACTTCTTTGTGTGTGTGTATTTGTGTGTATGTGTGCGCACATGTGTGTATGTGTGTGTGTGTGTATGCTTGTGTGTGTGTAATAGTTAACATTCTTGTGAACACACACACACGCATGCACGCACACATACACACATACACACATGTAGTAGAAGACGTTTGCCAACGGTCCCACAAAGTGGGACCGAACCCAGAACCATGTGGTTGGAAAGCAAACTTCTTACCATACAGCCACGCTTGCACCTACATATGTACGTATGTATACGCTCCTATGAATGCATATACCCTATTGATAGGCCAGTTACTGTGGTATCTGTTCTGAGATAACTATTGGACGTACTGTACTAAAACACAATAGATATTATTTCCTTCTGATCTCATAAATGATGCTCTTTCTCAAGACAAATACAGCAAGAACAGACCTATCAATATTGTGTATCTGCATTCAGTATGATACATAGAAGGCTATTTTAATTTTATACGGCCACAATTGCGTATACCGGTTATATATGTATGTATATGTGTATGCGTTTGTGTATGTATGTGTGCATGTGTATGAGTATGTGTGTGTAAATGCATGTGACCTAGAGGTTAAAATCCTGGTCAGACAAGCATAAGGTCGGGGATTCAATTCCTTGATTGGGTGATGTCTGTGATTATACTTAAAGCCCTTCGATTCGCGTTACTCCTTATCTCAGTTATAAATGAATCCAAGCCTAGTTCTGATGTCACCCTCTCTCTCACTCCAGCGGTCACATCCTGAATATTTAGATTAGTCAAACCACGGTCTCTATGTCTACTCGCAACTACATAAGCATTTAAAAGAATTAACAAATGCGTATGACATATTTATAGAGATCACAGATACCATGCAACATAAATTTTTGCTTTATTGAAATTAGAATGTCTTTTAATCAAATGATAATGGAGACCAGTCCCCATATCAAAAGAGGAAATACCTTTAAAGTTGACATACCTTTGAAGAAAACAACAGGATTATTATTTGGCGATAAAGGGTCCGTCGAGAAGACATATATTTCTGTTTCAATAGGCGTCACCAGCTCGACAATAGTTCCAATAGTTCCGCTATCTTCAGGAGCTAATGGATTTTTTCAAAAGGACAAAGCACATTAATGACCTTCGTAATTTGCATGATTTATACAAAAGTGGGCAAAGTGAAATAACTCAAAGCAGCATGAACAACCTCAGTAAATTTCCTCAAGCTTTTATTTGCCCCTGTAACACCATTTAGATATTTCAACAACGGAATCTAGAAATGACATTAAACAAGACAACTTTGAAACAGAACAATAACACTTGAGTGATGTCCTTTTGCATATAATTCTCTAGGACTATTTCCCCAAATGCTAATAAAAATATTTACCAAAAATTATTCTCCCGACATTTTTCACATTCCGTTATATTTAGTAAATGTACCCATTACTTTTTCATGATACTGTTTAGATTTATTCTACAATCATTCACTTTCCCCATTATACCAACCAATCGCAACTAGTTCCTACAACTTATTTATTACATTAATTTTAATTTAATTCTCAATTCTAAATGGACGCAGCCCCCAGAAGCACCTTTCCTGATGAGCCATTTGATGATGAAACGTTAAGTTTTAAGATGAATGTACAACATTCAGGTATTAAGAGTGTGACAAATTGGCAGATAAGTTGAACAGAATTTCTTGCTGCATTTGTTCCCCTACCCCGCAACCGAAATTCGGGTTTTTGTGTCCATATTAGGAAGGATTACTGCTGCTGTTGTTGCTGTAGTTAATTCTCTTCTTGACCATTGCTGTTGCTGTAGCTGTGAATATGGTGCTTACCGTTTCTCGTGATCTTTTGTTCTTGTTGTTGCTTCGTTTCCATTCCACGGCTGTTGCTGTGATCCGAGCTGTGCTTGTTCTTGTGCTCGCGGCATTTACTACTTCTATTGTTCTTCTTTAATATCACATTTCTCTTTTTGTTTATTTTGTTACTGCTGTCTGTGGTGGTGGTGGTGGTGGTGGTGAAGCTACTGCATTTGAAATCTTCAATTTGTTTTTATACATTTTGTATATATATATATATATATCACCCACCGCCTCCCCGTCTCCCTTCCTCACTGCAACACCCACAACCTCCCCTTCTCCCGACGTTTTCAATCCAACAACATTTTCATTGCTAAAATGTCAAGTCAAAGAATAGCTTCTTCATATGTTATTATTGTCTCGTTCTGCCAAACAATTCTTATCTTCGCTTCAACTTTACTTTTAATTGAATATTTTCGATAAATTGAATTCAATTTTATACCTGACGGTTTTTAAATAATTGTTCTTTATAAATCATTATTCTTTTTGCTGTTGTTATTATTCTCACCAACATTATCATCATCATTTAATTGTCATTAATTAAACTTATGCCTGTGTGTGCATGCGTGTCAGTGCATATATGTATATGTTTACATGCATAGATACATAATATATATATATATAATATATATATATATATATATAATATATACATAAATATATGTGTGTGTGCATTCACATACATATATATACATATAAATACATGTATATGTGTATATGCATACATATGCATATACTCATGTATATGCACACAGACATACATTTATATATATATATCTTTATATGTGTACATGTGTGTGTAAATATATATATAATTATATATATATATATATATATATATATATATATATATACATATATGTACACGCACATGTATAAAATTTGTTTAGTTTGGTGAAACTCATTATTCCTGTTCTTCTTTGTCATTAAATTCTATAGTTCAACTATTCCTCACATAGTTTTAAAGAATTCATTTCAAGTCGATTTCTTTGTCGGTCTCTTTTTAAAATTATATTTACAGTTTTTGTTTTTATACAAAATATGAAAAAACAAAAAAATATTCTCGTTAACCTTTTCATATTATTGTAAATACATACAGTCTTATATGTTGTTGTTGTTGGTGTTGTTAATGTTTCTGTTGTTGATGCTTTTGTTCTCGTAATTGGAACTGATACTTTCAACCTTTTATTCAATTCTTTAATTGTATTATTTGCCTATAATCTTTATTATTGCCGTCATTATCTTTCGCTTTTATTTTTATGCTGTTTTTGTTGTTGCTGTTTTTGTTGTTGCTGTTGTTATTGCTGTTGTTTTTCTTATACGTTTACTTTCTTTTTCATCATCACATTATTGTTGATATTGTTGTTATATTATTATTACCATTATTATTATTATCATTATTATTATTATTATTATTATTATTATTATTATTATTATTATTGTTATTATTATTATCCTCACCATCATCATCATTATCATCAGCACCAATACCATCATCATCATGATCTTTCACCTCCGCCACCCCATTGAGTGTCACTCTGTCAACTCCACACTTTAACAACACCAACAACAAAAACTAATATTGAAGTTTTCTCATAGAACTTTTCACAATTGCAACTATAACCAACCAACCAACCAACCAACCAACCAACCAACCAGCCAGCCAGCCAGCCAGCCAAGTAATCAACCATTTTCAGCCAGTCAGTCAATCAACTAACCAATTAACCAACCAATCAATCAATTAATTAACCGATCAATCAATTAACTAAATACCGAAACAACTAACCAGTTAACCTGACATTTAACCAGTGAACCAACCAGTCTGCCAACTAACCAATCTTTTAGCCAACCAAATCCACGGACCAATCTACCAAACAACTTATCTGTCACCAATTCAGCCCACTAACCAACCTTTCAGTCAATCAACCACCCACAAAATAACCAATCCACCAGCAACACAGTCAAGTTAGTATCCAACTAAGTAACGAATTACACAGCAAAAATAAAGATCATGAAAAACAATATTAAAGACAGAGGTTATATAGGGAATAGGAAAATGGAAAACGGAGAAAAAGAGAGAAGTTATAGCTATATAAGGTAGAGCTCTTGACGGAAAGTGATAGAGGAAAGGTGTGTTTTGGTGGGGAAAGAAAGACAGAGAAGGTAAGAGAGAGAAGATGAAAAAAATGAGAGAAAATAAATATGAGAATTGGGGAAGAAACAAATGTTTTACTTGAAAATGTTTAAACACTGCAAATATTTGTGTTTGTGTTTAAGCTTGTACACACACCATCACATATACCATAAAACACACGCCCCCGTACATAGGCTCTGTACAGGGATGATGGCCTTTCAATTTTAAGCAATATTAACGGTCACGGCCTAGAAATAATAGTTATCTTCATGAATGTCATCCTAAACCTCAAAAACAAGAAAATACATCCTCTACAGAAAACCTAATAAACTTAGCCATCCTTGCAGAGATATTTTTTCATTTTCAGTGGTCGCACACCGTGGCATCAGTGACAAATAGGTGTATATAAAGATCATTTATTTCCACCCCAAAACCATAACAAGTTAGAAAGGATAATGTAATTTGATTCATTCCGATATTCAGACTAGATGTTTACAAATATAACTAGCATTTCTCAAACACCTATAATTACCGTAAACTTTTTAATGGCTGTAACGTTAAGGTTAGCTACTCATGTTGAAACAATATCGCTTTCAACACAGCACGCTGCAACGCAGAAAAAAACATGCTTCCATTCAGTCTGTACACCATACTCCAGACTCTAACTGCAGTAATCTCGCTCACCGACTGCTCGCTAGCTAATTCTTCCTCTCATAGGCTGTACTTTAAAGAGCTCACATATCCGATATTTCATGAGATAATATGCAGGTCCCATAGCCAGTGATTTTATGGTAGCTCGATGAGTTTCGCCTGGGTTTTAATGACTGATCGAAAATATCTACCCGGTTCCGTTCTCCAAACACAGGAAACAGTTTGCAGTTATTTACAATAAATGCTATGAGAAACAGATACAGATTTCCTGTATTATTACATTGTATACAATGGATGTATGTAGACAATATTGATAAGCAAAAACCAGGCGAAACTAGAGAGAGAGCGAGATGGAAGGGAGGAAATCAGTGAGAGAGAGAAAGAGAGAAAGGCTTTACTGTGGAGCTAAATTGTATGTTTATTAAACTATGTATAAATGTATGCATTCATATACATATATACATGTGTGTTTGTGCATGTGTTTATGTATGAGCATGTGTGACTAGTTTAACTAAATACTTATGTACCTAAGTACAACCATGAGAATGCAGGCTTGGACGAGCGGTTGAGGAGTTTGCCTTTCAACGATGAGGTCACGGATTCGATCCAACAGCGTGACATCTTGAGTAAGTTTTCTTTGATATATACTCAGATGAACGAAACTTT
>NC_043015.1:32904664-32909664 GCF_006345805.1 Octopus sinensis
ACATATATGAACACAAGCACACTATATATATATATATATATATATATATATATATATATACACACACGTGTGTGTCTGTGCATATAGAAATATATACATATGCATAAAAAATATGTAACTGTTTATCTTTCTATCAATCGATCTATCTCTCACTCTCTCACACTCTCACTTCATCTCTAACTGTAGATAAATAGATAGACAGACAGACAAGCAGACAGATAGATAGCCAGGCAGACAGATAGATAGATAGAAAGATAGATAGATAGATAGATAGAAAGATAGATAGATATAGATAGATATATAGAGATAGATAGATAGATAGATAGATAGATAGATAGATAGATAGATAGATAGATAGATAGATAGATAGATAGATAGATAGATAGATAGATGTGCCTATATATGGGAATGGTGATGTGTGTGTATGCTTTGTTTTATTAAACGATTATTAAAAACAAAAACAGACCAGAAACTACACTGAGAAACTCTTTACTCTTTGATTTGTTTCAGTCATTTGGCTGAGGCCATGCTGGAGCACCACCTTTTAGTCGAGCAAATCGACCCCAGGACTTATTATTTAGAAGCCTTGTACTTATTCTATCGGCTCTTTTGCCGAACCGCTAAGTTACGGGGACGTAAACACACCAGCATCGGTTGTCAGGTGATGTTGGGGGACAAACACAGACACACAACAAACACACACAACACACACACACACACACACATATATATATATATATATATATATTATATATATATATATATATATGATATAGATATATATATAATATATATATATATATATATATATATTATATATATATCTATATATATACACACATATATTACGACGGGCTACTTTCAGTTTTCCATCTACCAAAACCACTCACAAGGATTTGGTCGGCCCCAGGCTATAGTAGAAAACACCTGCCCAAGGTGCCACGCAGTGGGAATGAACCCGGAACCATGTGGATTAACACCACCACCAGAATGGACTCCTCGGTAAAGGAGTCTATTCTGTTACAAGCAATCGGCTAGGTTTCTGGTTTGAAGACACCTGTTTCATTTCTTCAACCGGTCTCGGATGCCCTCTGAAAGTTTATAGGTACTGGCCCTCCCTCTTGAATAAGCGATCAAAAACTGGGCAAGTGAGGAAATGCCCGAATGAGTTACTGAAAAGGAATTTGTGCGACAAAGAAATAGAGAGAAAGGAAGCATGCAGGAAAAGCAAGTTAGTGAGATTAATTAATCAGGAATATAAGGCGGCGAGCTGGTAGAATGCTCAGCAGCATTTCGTCCGTCATTACGTTCTGAGTTCAAATTCTGCCGAGGTCGACTTGGTCTTTCATCCCTTTCGGAGTCGATAAAAAGTAGCAGTAGAACACTGAGTTAATCGATTTACCCTTTCGCCGAAATTGCTGGCCTTGTGGCAGAATTTGAAATCAATAAGTAAGTGATGTGGAAGGTTGTTTATATGGGAAAGAGGAGATGGGAGGAAGAGGGTGAGGGAAAGAAGTAAGCGACAAAATTAAGCTCGATCCGCATTTTGCTTTATAAACTCGCCTTTAACCACGAGTAAAACCCTGCAGAACATGCAGTAATTGTCGGCACAAAAGTGATAGACGCAACACACCCGATTTCCAAAGCCGTCAAGGTGCTTGGCTTTGTGCTTAAAGTATTCTGCTCACAATCGTAGTCAGGAATTCGAAAACCGATGGAGCATTGCGTCCTTGAACAAGATATTTTATTTCATGATGCTCCAGTCCATCCAACTGGCAAAAACGAGTTGTATCTGTAATTCAAAAGCCCGTCCTTGTCACATTCCATGTCACGCTGAATCTCCCTGAGAACTGTGTTTGGGGTACGCGTGTCTGTGGAATGCTCAGCCACTTGCACGTTAATTTCACGAGCAAGCTGTTCCGTTGACGGGATCAGCTGCAACCCTCTCCGTTGTAACCGATGGAGCGCCAGTTTCTAAAGCTCCTGGCACATAGTGTTTTTCTACCTGCTCAATCTAACCCCATCTGCTTCAAAATACTTCAGTAACACAGAAACGCACCATTAGGTATTACTCATAAGACTTATGATGACGACCATTTATGGCTGGTCGCTTTAACATTTCCTGTCAAGTTTATCTGTGGGTGATATATTTTGGAAAGCGGAGGTGGGGAAGGGCACAAGAAATGATAAAAATTGCCATTGAACATAAAACTATAACTGAACACCTGACTTGATGAATAATAAAGTAAGGAATGGCTTGGCTTTGTTGTTGTTGCTGTTGAAATGATCGCATTGTTGTTGATGTTGTTGTTGTTGGAGGTGGCAGATTTTGTGATGGCAATTGTCACTATGTTTAATTAATGCGCGCATGTGTGTATCCGTGTACATTTTTCTGTGTGTGTGTGTGTGTGTGTGTGTGTGTGTGTGCGCGTATTTGTAGAAATGGCTGCAAACAATTAATTAATGGAAGACTTCTGGGAATGAGGAGAGGGAAGTTGGTGGTGGAGAGTGGGTTACTTAGAAACAGGGTACTTGTAGAGAGAAGGGAGAGAGAGAAAGAGAAGGAAACAGGCAGACAGACAGATAGAATGATAGACAGAGGGAGAGAGGGAAAGAGGGAGGGAAAGAGGGAGGGAGGGAGAAACAGGCGATGGAAAATAGAAGAGAGAAAGAGAGATGCAAAAGAAATGAAAGAAATAATAATTAATGTTGGTTTCAAATTTTGGAAAAAGGCCAGCAATTTCGGAGGAAGAGGTAAGTCTTATCTGATCGACCCCGAAAGGATAAAAGAGCAAAGTCGACTTCGGCGGGATTTGAACTTAGAACGTAAGGACAGACAAAATTCCACTGAACATTTTACTCAGCGTGCTAACGATGCTGCCAGCTCACCGACTTAATAAGGATAATTAATATCGTGCAATGATTTGTGTGTGTGTGTGTGTGCGCGCGTGTGTGTGTGTGCGCGCGTGTGTGTGTGTGCGCGCGCGTGTGTGTGTGTGTGTGTGTGACAGAAAGAGAGACAGAGAAAGAGAGAGAGAGAGTAATGATAATTTAGTGGAGAAATGAGTGGAAGAGTGAGAGTGAAATAGGGAGATAAGAGAGATGTGTAGTTAAGAAAGGAAGGAGGTGCAACAATGAAATGAAAAAAAGTGCAATAGAGTAAGGAAGAAAGAAAATGAAGAGGATGTAGCAAAGAAAAAATAGAAAGGGCCACAGTCAATTTGCGTGATGCAGCGTCACACATATGGAGAATTGGCGGAGTCGGTAGAGCATCAGGTGAACTATCTTGCGCATTTTTTTCTAGTACCTTATAGTCAGAGTTCAGATTCCCTCGAAGTCGCCTTTCGTCATTGCAGGGTTGAAAAATAATGGCTGTGGACCTGCAGAACGGTTGGACAAGGAGAAGGCACCTTGCAGTTCTTGATTTGTCTCTTTGCGTTCTGAGTTCAAATTCCACCGTAGCCTACTTCAATAGTACCCTTAATTCTTCGTCCGATTTAATAACAACGGCATCTTGGATGTCTCTAATGAAGGGCCCCTTGCTGTATGTATTAGGCACAGGTCTTAAATTTGTAGCCACCGTCTATCCACTCTTCCATAAGTGTTGGATACCCTGTAAAGGGTTACGGGTACTGTTCATGCTTCCTCACTGGGCAAACAAGAAAGAAAAACTGAATGAAGAAAGTGGTGGATGAATGAGTTAATGAATGGAGATGTTAGAGAGGAGGAAAGGATTATTCAGAAAAAATTATACAAGGGTAGAAAGATGGTGAGATTAATTAGTAAGGAATGGATGGATGTAAGAGGCAGGTCATTTGAGGGAGAAAGGGAAGAAAGAGGAAGGAACAGATGAATAGGGAAGCGGGTGGATGAGGAAGAGGGAAAGAGAGTGAGTCAGAGAGAGAGAGAGAGAGAGAGAGAGAGAGGCAGAAGGGAAAGGAAGGGAGAGAAAGTATACGATATAGACGAGCAAAATGACAGAGAGAAGCAAGAAATATAGACATGCACACGCACGCGCAGGGAGAGAGGGGAAGGAAGAGAGACAGGGAAGAAAGAGAGATGGGGAGGGGGAAGAAGAGAGAGAGAGGGAGGGAGGAAAAGAGAGAGAGATGTGAGAGAAATTTTAGGAAGGGTGAATTCTATGAAAAAGACAGCAGACAGACAGATAGATAGAGAGAGAGAGAAAGACAGAGAGACGAGGGAGATAGATAGATAGATAGAGAGGGAGAGAAAGAGAGAAAGAGAGACGAGGGAGATAGATAGATAGAAAGGAGGAGAGAGAGAGACGAGGGAGATAGATAGAGAGAGAGAGAGAGAAAGAGAGACGAGGGAGATAGATAGATAGAGAGAGAGAGAAAAAGAGAGACGAGGGAGATAGAGAGAGAGGGAGAAAGAAAGAAAGAAAGAGAGACGAGGGAGATAGATAGAGAGAGAGAAGGAGAGAGAGAGTGCGTGTGAGAAAGAGACTGTGTACAGAGTGAGAGAGAGAGTGAAATGAAGGGGAAAATTCTAAAAAGAGAAAGGGAAAGAGTTGTGAACAAAGGAGTGTGCACATGAGTGTGTGTGTGTGTGTGTGTGTGTGCGTGAGTGTGTGTGTGTGTGCGTGAGTGTGTGTGTTAGCCGAGTGTGAAGTGTTTAGAAGTGAAACACTTTAAAGCGCAAATGGGAAAACAGATTCGCAGCAGGGAAAAATAACGGTTTTACTGAAGCTTGAGTATCGTTTCTGTTTTTTTTTTCTGTTTTTTCTTTTTTCTTTTTTTTTTTTAAATACTTTGTCATTGAAACATAAAATAGATAGAATTGACATAAATGTGCTGTTTAATATAATAATATCACATAATGGAATTCACTCACACACACACACACGTATTCATGAATTCAAATATACATACATATTAATATATATATATATATATACTATTATATATATATATATATATCGACGTTCTATTATATAAATAAATCGATGTGCTCTTATATCGATTATTTTATATATATAT
>NC_043015.1:32912164-32924664 GCF_006345805.1 Octopus sinensis
CTAGACAGGTGCAAGTGTAGCTGTGTGGTAAGTAGCTTACTTCTCAACCACATGATTCCGGGTTTGGTTCCACTGCATGGCACCTTGGGCAAGTGTTTTCTACTATCGCCTCGGGCCGATCAAGGCTTTGAGTGGTTTTGGTAAACGGAAACTCCAACAAACCTGTCATATATATTGCTCAGTAGTTAGAGCATCGGGCTCACAATTATGAGGTAATGAGTTCGATTCCTGGACCGGGCTGTGTGTTGTGTTTTTGTGTGTTGTGTTTTAGTTTACGTTGCGCCAGTTCACTGAGTTGCGACGTTACTGATGCCAAGCTGTATCGGCCCCTTTGCCTTTCCCTTGGATAACATCGGTGGCGTGGAGAGGGTACCCTGGTATGCATGGGCCACTGCTCGTCTTCCATCAGCAACCTTGCCAGGACTTATGTCAGGGTGTAACTTTCTAGGTGCAATCCCATGGTCACTCATGACCGAAGGGGGTCATTTGGCTGCGTGGTAAGAAGCTTACATCCCAACTACACGGTTCCTGGTTGCCTCACTGCGTGGCAATATATATATATATATGTAAAAAAATACAAACTGGGACAAGAACGCAAAACATTTAGAAGACAATACAAAAAACACGGACGGGACATTCGAAGCCTTCAATCTTCAGTCAAGAACCGGATCATCCCCGCAATTTGCTCCGATCTGGCCAGCCCCAAAGAAAAATCTAAACCAAGCGCATTAGATTCCTTGGAAGAAAGCCTCGAATGTATACAAAACAAGGACGGAAAAACGGATGATATTACACGAATAAGAATACAAAAATACGTAAAAACAATAATGATAATAATAATAACAAAAACAGGACTTCACAGACAGGCGTCTTTTCGATAGGACGAGTAAACTTTGAGCTGGCGTGTTAGAAAAATGCCTTAGGGCAAAGAGAGAAAAAATGTATACATACACACACACACACACATATATATATATTGGTCATTCAACCCTATTATCAACCCTATTATCTCCCCTTATTTCGCTCTCGCGTCTCATGTTTGATCTTTGACCTCTGGCCGAAATCAGATCGCCATGTTGATTCGTTAGTTACTGCACGCATTTTTTTCTCTCCTTCTTTCTGTGTTTTTTTTCTCTCTGTGTATCTTTCTGTTGAAGAGCGTAGGCTCGAAAACGTTAAAGACTTGTTGTATTTATATTTCCTGAGCGCCATACTAATACAAGTGTTTGTTGTTTCAACCTGCCTGCGTCTTTGTTTCATAGCTCTGTTATATATATATATATATATATATATATATATATATATATATATAGCTATATATATATATATATATATATATATATGTATATATATATATATTCCTGCAGGCACAATACGAGGTTTAAGATGTCAACTGAAAAAATACCGTATGGGCTATTTTTGATTTTCGGAAATGTTCTGACTTCCGCATTTGAATTTGGAACTGCAAAAATCTGTAAAACTTTCCAGAAGTTTATCATTTAAATATATACGAGCATGTCTAGATATTTAACTATATGCATCATAATACATACATAAAACATACAGATCTGCACATACATACATAGATACATACATACATAAAAAAATACCTTGTTGTGGATGTTGAAATTCCAATGAAGGAGTCTTGGATCTAGAAACCGGTTCTTTCTTTATTGGCAAGAAATTTTGAGATAAACTGAATAATGACATACAAACGTATATATACCTATGTGCGTTTATATATATATGTATATACGTATATACGTATGTAAAAGGCGTGTATATAAATATATATATATATACACACACATACGCACACAAACATATATGTGTGTATATGTATGTGTGTGTGTGTGTGTGTGTGTGTGTGCGTGTATAAATATATTCATATGTGTAAGAAGAAATACCAAGTATATTGAATGATTATTCAATATATTTTCAGAAACTAAAGCGGTAACTGTCAGAATCTTCATGGCGCCGGACAAAATGCTATACTCCTTTTATTCCGGTTCTTTACGTTCTGCATAAAGTTTGCCTTACGTTCTTTCTGGAACGATAAAATAAGTACCAGTTGTGTACTGAGGTCGCTAGAATCGCCATCCTTCTCTCTTCAAAATATCTCATCTCATGCCAAAATTAGAAAGATATAAATCTAAGATACCCTGCGGATCCACGGGAAAAATTCGAAACCAGTACCACCATTTTACTTGTGTATCTATACATGTATGTATAGACTCTCATACAGGCAACAAGATGAGTTAGAGTTCAATTAATCAGGAAGGATAAAGAGATTCTGATGGCTTCGAGATTCTTTCGTCTCCCTTCAGATCTGGTAGGCCAATATTAAGAGTAACGAAAAGAACACGCTAAAAAAGTACTGTAAACATTCCGTTACGTGCATAACGTGGTTATGATTTGGCAAACACCCACTGACATTAATTATAGCTTTCACCGTACAGCATATGACGTAATATATTGTCGTCTATTGTCTGTGTGGAAACAGAGATAATAGTCAAGCTGTGAAGATTGTTTTGGGTTTAAAACCGAAGTTAATGAGAACATGTGAGCAGGAAGCTTGACTATCCTTACACACACACTTCACGTTGTATCGTACGGTGAAAGGTATAACTGATATGTGAAAGGTATAACTGACACACATCATATATATGTATATATATATGTTTACACACACACACACACACAGATATATATAGATATACATACATACATGCATACATATATATATATATATATATATGTGTGTGTGTGTGTGTGTGTGTGTGTGTGTATGTGTGTGTGTGCGTGCGTGTGTGTGTGTGTGTGTATATTTGTATGTATATATATTGATAGATATACAGATAGATAGATACCAAAATTTTTAACTGTCACTTTCCATAACTTTGTATGTGTATGCACATATATATATCTATGATATATGTATGTACACATAGTTACAGAATACATATAATATATATAGATATATATATATATATATATATATATATATATATATTTATATATATATATAGATATACTAATATTATGTATCTGTACAGGCACACAATCACGTCCATACACATACGTACACATTGTATGTATGTGTGTATATGTAAAACAAGAAAGAGGGACGTCGGGGAAAACAGCGATATGATGTGTTTACATGTCTAAATACTCTATAATTACTTTTTAAGTGACTTCAGAATTGTTTGAATATGTATATATATATATACACACACACTAATTCTAACACACACACCGCACATGAGTGATGTCAGTATATATGTTTTATATAGATATATGGTTGAGTGTTGTGCATATACATATCCATATATGCATGCACACACACACACATATCAATATACATTTATATATGTGTGAGTGTGTGTATGTTATATATATATATATACATATACACACATATGTGTGCGTACGTATATGTTTCATTATAGAATTAAATTATAAATGTCAGATTGATAGATAGGCACGTGAGTGTGCAAGTATGTATGTTTATATATATATATATGTGTGTGTGTGTGTAAAAGAAAACAAAAATGAAACAAGAACGTAACAGGCGACAACAAAACATCCGGACAGTTAGGTGATACAGAAAAGGACAGGAAAAAAACCAGGACGAATCATTCGGAGCTTTCTATCCTCAGTCGAGTTCCAGATCATCTTTGCAGTTGCGGCTAGTTATACTCGAGACTTCACCAATCTGGCCGGCCCCAAGAAGATCTAAGGTAAGAGCACTAGACTCCTTGGAAGAAATCAAGCGAATGTATACGAAAACAAGGATGGAAAAAAATACGGAGAAATGGTACACAATTACAAATACAAACAAATTACATACAAACAAAGGAGAACTCCAGCAACAAAAGAAAGGCCTACCAAAAAGAAGCCGAAGATGAAGACACAAAGAAGCAAGCAAGCTGAGGATGTCCGTCGTTCACAGGTGACCGCAAAGACAAAGTAAAGCAGAACTTGTAGAAATGAAAACCCAAGCAAAAAGGACGCCCGAGTTATCTTACGTTCTACATAAATATTACCTGCTGGCACGGACAAGCTGTCTCTGCTTTAACGTGTTTTGGTGTAATGTTAAAGAGAGTGGAGCCAATTGAGGTGAAACAGTTGTGCCGTATTGTTATGGGATGCGAGTATGATTTATGTTGTGGGCGGATAGCACGGGGTCCAAGACTTGGGTGTATCTTAAAGGTGATGCCAACATCATTTGGGCAATGCTGATGCAATATTTGTAGCGCTCACGGCGGCGTTGGGGGGGGGGATAAACCTTGAGCTTTTCTAGTCGACCCCAATAGTCAAGACCCGTCATGCCATCTATCTTTTTTGTAATTGATATTTGAGGTGCTTCAATTTTCGTGATACTTTGTTTCGTGTGGGGAGACCACAGTGGGCAAGAGTATTGAAGGTGAGGTTGGGTAAAAGTGGAGAAGAGAAGGATAATTATGTGGATATCTCTCAACTAGAAAGTTTTGAGAATCCAAGAACACATTATGCGGGCCATGACAGCTTTACTGTTTATATGAGCGGCCCATCTTATGTTGTTGTCCTCAATTACTCACAAGTCTCTGAAGTTGTTGTTTGCCATGAGAGTTTCACCTGAAGGAAGGGTGTATGGGAGTTTCAGGGTATTCTCTTTTCCAAAGTGAATTAACTCACATTTGACCTCCTTCAGCAGCATATTATTCTTTTCTGCCCGTTGGATGACAGCCAGTAGATCTGACTGAAGGCATGTCCAGTCACTCACTTCATTGATAACTTTCTGGATCTTGGAATCATCTGCAAAGATTCTTATGTTGCTGTGCTTGATGATGTCAGCAACGTCATTGGTGTAGATAATGAAATGAAGTGGGGCCAACGCAGTGCCTTGTGGAACATCACTACTGACTTTGGCTGGGCTTCATTTTACTCCTTCGACTACAACGTGTTGGGTTCTGTCTGTCAGGAAACGCTTGATCCATTGTAGTAACTTTCCAGAGACAACAATGTTGGATAGTTTTATCAAGAGAATCTTATGATCAACTCTGTCTTGTTTGGATTGACTATATACAGATATATATATATATATATGTGTGTGTGTGTGTGTGTGTGTGTGTGTGTGTGTGTGTGTGCGTGTGTGTGTGTGTGTGTGTGTGTGTGTGTGTGTGTGTGTACGCAGATGCACCTAAATGTATAGGTAGGTATGTAAATGCCCATCGGTTTTCACAGTGTATCGGCTTTAAGAAGGCATCCCCGTTGTTTAAAGAATTGGAGGAGAAACTGTCAAAAGCGATGGAGGACCGAGTGGCGTGTGTAAGTGTGAGTGTGTCTCCACATGTTTGTATGTGTCAGTGTCTGTGAACATGTATGAGTACGTGTAAAATATCTATATATCATTTTAGATGTGCGTCTATGAGTATACGTATATGTGTGTGAATATACTTACATGTGTGTGTGTACTATAGGTATGTTCCTCCCTCTGCTGTCGATATACAGCACAGACCATTTTCATATCTCATTTGTTACTCTCTCTCACTCCTGTTCACCCCCTCTTTTATTCCCTTTACCACCTCTCTCTCACTCCCTCTTCCCCTCTCTCTCTGTCTATTGTATATAATTCTGCTTCTCTTTTTACCCTTCTATACATCAATTTTTATATACCTTTCTGTCTATACAGACGGGATTATGAGGACTCGATCTATCTATCTATCTATCTATCTATCTATCTATCTATCTATCTATCTATCTATCTATCTATCTATCTATCTATCTATCTATCTATCTATCTATCTTTTTTGCACTCCCTCTCTCATTCTTCTTTTTTTTTCTCTCTCTCTGCATCTGTCTATTTCCTTCTGCCCGCCCTACACACGTATTTATACTATATAATATACATACATACACACACACACTCTCACACACACACACACACACACTCACACACACATGTATGTAATGTATGTATGTATTATGTATGTATGTTGTATGTAGTATGTGTATGTATATATATATATAATATATATATATATATAATATAATATATACACACACATACATACATATGCATACGCACCCAGACATGTTACAAATATACATCTACATATGTGTGTGCATGTGTGTGTGTGTGTGTGCATGTGTGTGTGTGTGTGTGTATAACGATGTACTGTCAATAGCTGGTCCCAGCAGCGTCTAGCTGTACGAAACAGTTGCAAAAGACCAGAGAAAGCAACGTCGCTGGCCAAAGGCGACGGCACCGTTTGAAGTGGTTCGTGCGCAGTGATGCGTGAACGCAGTTCTGTAGCGATACTCAACCCTTTTTGTTATGGCTATTGTTACAACCATTTCAGAACATTCTATGATGTGGCTGGCTAGAGATGGTGACGGTAGTGGTGGTGGCGTAGTGGTGGTGGTGGTGGTGGTGGTGGTGGTGGTGGTGGTGGTGGTAGATGCCGGAGACTTGAGCGGGGTGTATGGTTAGGTATGCCAGGAAAGAGATGGAGAGATTCTGTTACTGTTAATATTGAGGTGGTTGTTGTTACCATTGTTGTTGTTGTTGTTACGGTATGGCTGTGGCTTTTTCATTGATTAGACACCACACACACACACACACACACATTCAGTCATGTAATTGCGAGTGTTATTGTATTTACACACACATGCACACACTCAAACACATGTATATATGTATGTATTTAATATACAAACGCAAACACGATATTTATATAAGCTATAATATATATCTATACATATTTATGTGTATAAACATACATATATATATATATATATATATATATATATATATATATATATATATATATAATAAAGAATTTACACACAACACACCACCACACACATATATATATATATGCTATAAGTGTATGTTTATATATATATATATTGTATGTATCTACATATACCTACATATATAAACTACAAATACATATTTATATATATTTATAGATGTGTATATATATGTATGTGTTTATATATATATATTATATATATATATATATACATATGCATATGCATGTATCTGTATATATATATATATACGCATATATATGTATATATATATACATATATATGCGTATATATATGTATATATGTATATACATACATATATATATTATCTATATATATACGCATATATATATGTATATACGCATATATATATGTATGTATATATGTATATATATATACATATATATATGCGCATATATATATGTATATATGTGTATGTATATATATATATATATATATATAGATAGATAGATAGATAGATAAACGGACAGACAGACAGACAGATAGATGTTTTTGTATATATGCATTTATATATACATCCATCTTCCCATCTAACTCACTCTTTTTCTCTCTTATACACGCGTGTGTGTATGTTTGTATGCATGAATACATACGTACACACATATAAACATTCCATCCATCTATACATACATACATATACACATACATAAATACGCACATACATAAATACACGGTACGTGAATGCTTCTATATATATATACACATATAAAGATATACATATAGTTGAAATTTACAGAAAAACAAAAGACGAAGACAGGTGTATGAACAACAAACAGATGTATTAGTTTGACACTCGAGCAAGTGAGAAAGTCTTTTACATTTCGAGCCTACGCTCTTCAACAGAAAGGAATACGAGAAAATAATCAGAGAAAGAAAAGACTTGTGGATTTAGAGGTCATATATTACAGACAAGGAAGTAAATTTCGAAGGCAGTAAAGCTGTAAGGACAGCAGAGGACAGTTGAGTATTTATCTTTATAAGACGGGAAAAAAAGTTGCCTAAGGGCGAACACGGGACTCGAACCCGTTCTCCTCAGATACCAACTGAGTGTTCTAAACATTAACTAAACGGCACCCCGATAAGAATTACTGTCAAATTTATCCAAAAATTTCTCTGTTGACCTTACAGCTTTACTACGCATGAAGTTTTTTAAAGCCTGGCGCTTATTCTTTCGGTCTGTTTGCCGAACCGCAAAGTTACGGGGATGTAAACACACCAATTCCGGTTGTCAAGCGATAGTCGGGTGACAAATACAAATACAAACACACACCCACCACACACATACATATATTTACGATGGGATTCTTTCATTTTCCGTCTACCATATCCGCTCACAAGGCTTTGTTCGGTCCGGAGCTATAGTAGAAGACACTTGCCCAAGGTGCCATGCAGTGGGATTGAACTCGGAGTCATGTGGTTAGGAAGCAAGATTCTTACCGCACAGCTACGTCGGCGCCTACGTCTATGAATGTGTGTATGTATGTATGTATGTATGTATGTATGTATGTATGTATGTATGTATGTATGTATGTAGTGTACCGCTATGTCTAGTAGACGAATATCCATCACTGACGATCATCAAGCAAGATTGAAATCACGTGATATATTGGTCTCCGAGATAAGGTAGTAGGGCGTTCTCTCCCCGCTTGCAACATACATCGACTGCAAAGTGCACTGAATAACCAGCTGGAGGAGGCGTCCCCCTGAGGTTAAAACAGCAGTATCGTCTGTTCTGTGTGTGTGTGTAGTAAGAGAGAGAGAAAGAGATAGATAGATAGATAGTTTCGTAGGTAGTTAGGTAGGTAAGTACGTAGATAGGTAGGTATGTAGGTAGGTAGGTGTGTGGGTAGGTAGGTAGGTTTGTGGAAAGAGATTGAAAAATTAATGCAATAGTGGACAAAAGTTATGTCCAGTTATCTCTCACTCTCATTCTCCCCCTCTTTCCCTCTCTCCCTCTCTCCTCTCTGTTACCCTCAGTTTGCAAAACGTGTGTATGTGTGTGTGTGTGTGTGTGTGCACGTGTGTGTACGTCTGTTGTATTTGTATCGTATCATTCTCTCTGAAATATTGCTGTCAGTTTTCATTAAACAAAACACTTACCCACCTACCCACCCCCATCTCTCTAGACACCTTACATCCGACGCAAGACTGTCAGAGAATGAGAAACCCTACGAATGACAATATCTACTCTAGAGACGTACCAACACCATATGTACGAATTTGGGCGAGACCAGTGGCGTGTCAGTCACTCTCACCAAATTCCTCGCCCTATGGGACGGAACAGAAATCTCAGTGGATATATTGTCGGTGTAGAGTTTTGAGTACGGTATCTTTGAGATATTTCATTGATCCTAGCCGTTCCAAGTTATTTTTTTTTCTATTATCTATATTTGCTTTATGTTCCTTTATTGGCATATTTATTTTTTATTTCTCCCTGTATTATATCTTCCTTTGACAAAGAGATATTTCGAACAGAGATATTTAGATTGGCAATTACTAATCCAGTTTGAAATAGCCCATTAGCAAAATATATTTCGTTGACTTATATATATATACTTATTTGTTTATTGTCGCCCTTGCAGCAATAAAAGGCTTTTGTGTTGTTTTTTTTTGTTTTTTCCTTTTGTTAGAGTCATTTTTTTCTTGCATTCTTTCACTGTTCTGTCTGCCGCAACTCTTTGTGGCTCTTCTCAGTGAAGAATTTTGTTTGGGTTTTCTATTTCCTATTGTAATATATTCCGATACACGTGTGCAGTGCTGCAATGCTTTGTATGGCTATTTTCTTCTATATGTTGTGCATATTTTGAGTCCTCAGGTATATATATATATTAGTTTGCATGTTGTTTAATAATTTTTGTTTTCTGTCGCCATATTCTGGTTATCTGTAGTTTCATTTCGCTATCTTTGGATAATTTCTCCAATTCTTTTAGAGTTACATTATCGTCTGTTAGGATTGTCAAACGGATGAAGAGGTATTTCTTGTCTGGTACTTCCTGACAAAAATGAGCGGCCGATTGACGTCGATTTGGTCAATCTGTTATATATTGGTTTCAAATTTTGGCACAAGGCCAGCAGTTTGATGAGGAGGAGCTAAGTTAATTTCATTGGTCCAAGTGCTCAACTTGTAATTATTTTGTCGGTACCGAAACGATGGAAAAGCAAAGTCAACTTCGGTGGAATTTGAACTCAGTACGTAAGGACGGACAAAATGCCACCGAACATTACACCCGGCGTGCTAACGATTCGGTCACCTCGCTACATTTCAATTTGCTATATACTAAGAATGCAATTAGCACAAAAGAAGCCAACACCGGAGAAACAAGTATAACGAATGCTGTACTGGGGCCATTCCTCGGGGAATGATTTCACTCCTTCTTTTCTGTTGGTATTTTATAATATTATCTTAATTTAAAATCTAAAAAAAGTAGTATGTCTGTCATACCTGTAAGTGCTTTCTTGGTGGACTAATGATGATCAGTTAGAGCCCTACTCCCGAGATGTTAACAGAAACACACACAAAAAAGGCTGTAATTCATAAATCTGTTTCTACAAACACAAAGCGGCTGGAGACGGCTAGTCGGGCAAATATGGAAGATGCGCTGAAAGACACATTGCCCGACACATCTCAAAAAGCAGGTTGAGGACATTTCAGTGCTTTTCAAGACCGAAGCTCTGGTTGTCAAATACTTACTGGTTCCCTGTCGGAGTGAAAAATATGTACTTTACCCATCGTATTTAGGAAGGAGGACGGTCAGAATAAAGATTTCAGGAATTCCACCGGAAGTAAAATTATGGTGGATTTTAGCGTGTACCGTCTCGGAAGGGAGTAACAACTTTCAGGAATATTCTTGTCTATTCGGACTCTTGTGAGCAATGTCGATGTTAAATGAGGTTGCTATTGATTGATTAATTCTAATCAGTCTACTGCAATTAAATGCGTTGCTAATGACTTTTACCACCTCACTTATTATATTGTATGAGTTTGAACTTGTTTTGTGATATATTGAAGTTACGTTATTTGTTACTAATATTCTGCAACTTGACTCTATCAAACTTTGTATAAATGTTTGTTTTATAGTCTTGCACATAGATACGACATTTTTCCACAGTGATAAATGTTCGTTTAACCTATTTTGAAAGTAATTAGTATGATTATAAAATCTTTTCTACTTTTTGACAAGTTTAATTAAATCCAATTCGAATTTTTGCATATTTTCGTATAATGAAAAATTTCTATTCGATTTGAAGCCGGATTTCTTGTCTGGGGGCATTTTTTCCATGTTTTCGTAAGAAAAAAAAAACCTTCTTTTCATATAGGTGCTGGGCGTGGCTGTGTGGTAAAAAGCTTGCTTCCCAATTTCATAGTGCCGGGTTCTGTCCCACTGCGTGGCACCTTCGGCAAATGTCTTCTACTATTGCCCCGGGCCGACCAAAGCTTAATAATTGGATTCGGTAGCTGGAAGCTGAAAGAAACCCGTCGTATACATGTGTACGTGTGTGTGTTTGTGCGTGTTTGTGTGTGTCTTTGTGTATGTTTATGTATGTTTGTGTATCTGTGTGAGCGTGTGTGTGTATGTGTATACGTGTGTGTGTGTTTGTGTTTGTGTTTGTCCTCTATCATTGCTTGACAACCGATGTTGGTGTATGTATGTCCCCGTAACTTAGCGGTTCGGCAAAAGTAACTGATAAGTACCAGACTTAACAAAAAATAAATACCGATGTCGATTCATTCGACTAAAATTCCTCAAGGTAGTGCCCCAGCATGGCCGCAGTCTAATGACTGTAACAAGTAAAATTTAAGAAAATAAAAAATTATTGATGGTAAGTTCTGTTCTCTTTATCGGGCTTTCGATAGAATTACTTTTGTGCTACCATAGATACACCAAAAGACATTGAATTCTGCTGAAAAAGCAGCCGAGGCAATTGTGGCCCTTAATTGCAATTATACTCGATTAAAACTGACCAGAAGGTAAGCAATAGAAACCTCACCAACCTCTTCTAGGCTGGGCAGAAACGTTAGCACGCCGGGCGAAATGCGTAGCCGTATTTCGTCTGCCGATATGTTCTGAGTTCAAATTCCACCGAGGTCGACTTTGCCTTTCATCCTTTCGGGGTCGATTAAGTAAGTACCAGTTACGCACTGGGATCGATGTAATCGACTTAATTCGTTTGTCTGTCCTTGTTTGTCCTCTCTGTGTTTAACCCCTTGTGGGTAGTAAAGAAATAGTATTTCGCCCGTCTTTACGTTGTGAGTTCAAATTCCGCCGAGGTCGAATTTGCCTTTCATCCTTTCGGGGTCGATAAATTAAGTACCAGTTACGCACCGGGGTCGATGTAATCGACTTAATTCGTTTGTCTGTTCTTGTTTGTCCCCTCTGTGTTTAACCCCTTGTGGGTAATAAAGAAACACTAGGCCGCTGATCTTAATGCTACCCAAGCTTTCTTACGCTGTTCCCAAATTTTAATCCACCCCGCCTCTCAGTATTTCGCACAGCCTCCTGAAGGCTATTACTTTGAATAGCCACACCCCCTCTACGTCGTTGTTGTTGCTACAAATTGCCTCCACCTCGCTGTTAGTTACTGACAAGTGTCCAGAACGGTTTGATTGAAGGTTTGGCTGAAGAAACAAATATGTAAAAAAATATTATTCTAAGGAAACGGTGGAACGGTGCTGTCATTTC
>NC_043015.1:32929664-32939664 GCF_006345805.1 Octopus sinensis
ATTTTAATGTTTATCTTTATTTTAATCTTATTATTTTCTCATCAGATCAAGGCGGCGAACAGCCAGAATCGTTCACATGCCGGAAAAAACGCTTAGCAGTATTTCGTCCGCTATTACATTCTGAGGTCAAATTCTGCCCAAAGTCGACTTTACTTTTTATCCATCAGGGTTGCTGGAATAAGGACCAATTTTGCACTGGGGTAAGATTTGAGCTTTCTAAGCTCAAATCTTACCCCCATCAGATTTTTCTTACCTGTTTTGATGGTTGATTAAATAAGTACCAGTAATATGCTGGTTTCAAATTTTGGCACAAGGTCAGCAATTTCTCAGGGAGTAGGTAAATCGATTACATTGACCACAGTGCTCAACTGGTACGAAAGGGTAAAAGGCAAAGTCGACCTCGGCAGGATTTGAACTCAGAACGCAAAGGCGGAAAAAATGCCTCTAAGTATTTGGCCCGGTTTGAGAAAAAACATCAACAAGTTTCATAAAGAATTAGCCAGATCTTGGAAAACAGAAACACCTATGTTCACAGTGGACAAATAATAAAAAAAGGTCGTGTGAAAATTCTCTAAAAATATTATAGACCCGAGTTTTACTATATTTAAACCGCGCACATGTCTGTATTTGTTAGTGATTTCTCAGTGACTTTACAGTGTAACATTTTAGCTTTCTGCTAGCTTCTGCATAGAATTATTTGTTGTGGTCATGCGTAGCAATTATGTCCAGTATATTTCATCAGGTGGTCTGTTCCTAAACTCCGTGACATTTGTCTGGTGTATATTTTATTGTCTTTATATTTTATTTAGTGATCTGAACGATAGGATTTGAAAATATAGACCAGATCATTGAGAGTGGTTTGCATGAAGTGGTGAAGGTAAATCTGTCTCATATTTGAGCTCAATGACGATAAGTATGAGCACCACCACATTCTCTTTGAGGTAGGAATACCGGATAACCAAATGTATGCTGAGCAGCTTGGCTATGCTCTTGTGTCCACAAGAATATTCTGAGAGAATACCACACAAACCATATTTGTTATTTATGCATTATTGGTTCTATCTCTGGCGTGGCTGTGTGGTATGAAGTTTGCTTCCAAACCACACGGGCCGACCAAAACCTTGCGAATGGTCTTGGTTGATGGAAACTGAAAAAAGCCTAATGTATATATGTATCTGCATGTCTGTTTGTGCACGCGCGTGCATATGCATATACATATATCTATGTGTAAACTTGTTCTTAATTACCCACAGAATATGAGAACAAACTATTTTAATTTTCAATTTTTTCTTTTTCCCAAATTCTTGACATCAATTTTTAATATTTGATAAGATGGACATACGCTTTGAAACCGGTAATATTTTATAAAAGTCACTCAATGCAACAAATATAAAAATATCCGGTCCGACTAAAAGAAAAAAAAGTTTTTAAAATCTTTAATTATACTTCTGTGTAGTTTCCACCTTTACATATTTCATAAAACCTTTAATTTGTATGGATTCTTAACCCCTTTTCAATTATACATACATACACACATACACGACAAGCTTCCCACAAATTTCGCCTACCAAATTCACTTCTAAGGCGTTATCCGTACAACATGCCGGGCTGTGGCACTGAAACCGAGACCATATAGTTAAAAACGAACTTCTCAGCCACACAGTCATTGTTTCACCTATATGTAATGCATGTACACATACATACGGATAGACGAATGGACGGATATTCATCTTAAGCGATAGGATTTTTTTAACAGTAAACAATTACGTGAAATAAATCCCCAGAGCTTTCCGACTTCTGCGCTGAGGAATCACTTCATCTGATTTCCCTACTTTAAACGACATTTGTAGGTCAGGTGTTTGATTTATATTTAGATAGATGTCTGCATGTTGTACCAGAGTTCACATATCACGACGATTTTCCCGAGATATGCATCATACATACATGTGTGTGTGTGTGTGTGGTGTGTGGTGTGTGTGTGTTGTGTGTGTGTGCGTGCGTGTGTGTATGCACACATATACGTACGTTTGTATGTTGTTTTCTTCATACACACTCACATGTATGTGTGTGTATATGTATGTGTGTGTATATATATATGTATATATATATATATATATTTATTTATATATATATATACATATACATCAACCCCAGTGCTAAACTGGTATTCATTTTATCGACCCCAGAAGAATGAAAGGCAAAGTTAACCCCGGAGTCATTTGAAGCTAGTACTTAAAGACGGACGAAATGCCGCTAAGCATTTTGACCGGCGTGCTAGCGATTCTTATTTCTTCATTGCCCACAAGGCGTTAAACATAGAGGGGACAAACAAGGACATTAAGTCGATTACATCGGCCCCACTGCGTAACTGGTTCTTAATTTATCGACCCCGAAAGTATGAAAGGCAAAGTCGACCTCTGCAAAATTTGAACTCAGAACGTAACGTCAGACGAAATACCGCTAAGCATTTGGCCGGGCTAACTAACGTCTCTTATTTCTTTACTACCCATAAGAGGTTACACACAGAGGGGACAAACAAGGACAGACAAACAGATTAAGTCGATTATATCGACTCCAGTGCGTAACTGGTACTTATTTAATCGACCCCGAAAGGATGAAAGGCAAAGTCGACCTCGGCGGAATTTGAACTCAGAACGTAGCGGCAGCCGAAATACCGCTAAGCATTTCGCCCGGCGTGCTAACGATTCTGCCAGCTCGCCACCTTTCTCTCTGACAAATATTGACGTATTCTTCCGCTTTTATGAAGAACTAAGAGATTTAGGAGTTTTGAAGTCGACAGCTATATATATGTGACCGCGTGTGTACCGTTGGCGATTTTTTTTTCCTCTGTCTTCCCTTCTCTGGATCTTTCCTTCTCCTATGTTTCCGACGAAGAGCTCCGCTCGAAACGTTACACCCTCCTTCTTTCTTTCTTTCCTGAGCGTCCAATTATACTATATTTGTTCCACGTCCTCGCGTTGTGTTTTTTTGTGCTTTCTTGTTTGGATTAACTTTATATATATATACATACATGCATGCATACATACATACATACATACATACATACATACATACATACATACATACATGCATACAAACATACGTACGTAGTACTCGCATGCATATGTACTTACCATCGATAGCATAGCCTCCCACCCACTTTAGAAGAGTTGATAAACAGTGTGGTTCCTGCTACCACGTATAACGAAGACAACCGAAAGTTTGACTTTACGGAACACAGACACAATATTTATATATCACCTGATAAAAACACAAGATCTCATGATGCAGAGAAATGGTTACATAACTAAATACATACGGACCTGGAGAACTGCGTTGTATAGAAACAATTGTAGTGATTACAAATAAATGTTCCTCTGTACTCCTTCTTGTTCACTCTAACTTATTCAATTGTCCATCCACACACGAGAAACGTCTCCACGCAAATCTGGCGGTAGGTATAATACTACCGTTGGATAGCACTGCATGAAATCTGAAGGTAAACGAGCATTATACTGTATACATTATTCTGTTACTCAGACGATCGGGAACGTGAAACTCTGAATAACGGTTTTTGTGATATTTTTACTGCTTTTTGATAGAGCATATCACTCTACCTCTGGTATTTGAGTACTATTTGTATATATATATATATACATATGTATATATTTATACACACACACACACACACACACACACACATATATATATATATATACGGTATATCTGATTGGCCCCCGTGAATGTTGCCATAATCCTTGCCTTCAGTTCAATTTTGTTGGTCTGTCGCTCAACAACGCCCCACACATAATAATCAAGTGGGGTGCAGACTAGAAAGTTAGGTGGCTAGATGTTAAGGATGATGTGTTCGCAAAAATTGTCTGATACCATGACTGGGTTCTCCTGCTTGTGTGGCATAGCGCAAAGTCCTGTCGCTAGACATAAGGTCTTCCAGCAGCCTCACTCGTGACCCAGGGCAGTACTACCTCCTCCAGGCACTTAATGTAGGCCTCCATGTTGAGTCTGAGGCCCTGTGAGAAAGTGAATGGAGGCAGTATAACGTCGCCATCACAAGTGATCACTCCAAACACCATGTCGTGGACTGGATGTTTGATTTTTATCACTCTCGGTGCATGCCCTCAGACTGCACTGTCCTCAGATTGACACCCAAACGCTCTGAAATGTTTGTACTGGAGTGTCCGGCGCGAATGCCAAGCAGTGCAGCACGCCGTTTCCAAATTTCTGGCAGAGTGAATTGCGACATGGTGTTGTTTTTCTCACAGATGGTGCCCGACTGATCCTACTATACTGTGTAGTCGACAAAATCAAGAACAAACAACGCGCACGCGCGAAATTTAAAATATAAAATGGCGACAGTTTACCCATCGCACTTTTGTGTATACATACATACATACATACATACATACATACATACATATATATATATATATATATATATATATATAAACGTGAGAGAGGAAAAGAAGCGAGAGGAAAAGAAAGTAGGTGGTATGTTAGATATGAAAGTTAATGCGTTGAAGTTCATTGTGACTATGCACACACATACACATACACACACACATAGGCACGCACACACACACACACATACACACACACACACACCACACACACACACACACACACACACACACACACACACACACATATATATATATATATATATATAAATACATACACACACACACACACACACACGTATATATATATATATATATATATATATTCCAGCGGCAGCGTATACAGTGTACGCTAGGACATATTTGGTTGGTATAAGCTGAGACAAATAAACACACCACTTCCCTTACTTTCACACCAAATTATTTATCTTAGTCATACACTATACACTTGACATATATCTTATTTCACTTAAGTTATACATACTTACATATACATAAATATATCTATGAACATATATATGTGTCTATATAATATATATATATATATACACACGCACACACACACATAAATATATATATATATGTAAATACGTATATGTATACGTAAATGCATATATATTTTCATTAATACCAAGTGTCATTCACATTTATATAAATCTTTAAATCTTTGTCTTGGCTAAAGATATATTTCAAACAATGTGATATACCTACATCCGTTAAGCATCAGTAAATATATATACAGAAGTGTGTGCACGTGTCTATATATATATATTATATATATATATATATATATATATATATATATATATATACACATATATATGTATATATATACACACATCCGCATATATATGTATGTATACTTACACGTATAAACATGCATATATATTAATGTATGAACAAATGAACCCATGTGTTTGTGTATGAGTTAGGTTAGATGACAATAGTGTGTGAGGGTGGGAGGGAATGTATATATGGGGTGTGATGTGTGATATGGCATTGTATATTATTGTATCGAATGACACGCCATCTTAAGTAGAGAATAATTATTTATTCTGTTATAGACACCACATGATATTATGACGTTGGGAATCTAATATATCATGTCGAATAGCGATATCAGTATATTAAAGTGATATCACAGTTGATGTAAAGATATGCATGCACACGAAATATATGTGTATATACATTCATACACACACATACACACACACATAGACATATATATTTATGTGCGTGTGTGTGTGTGTTTGTGTACACAGTTGTGTGTATATATGTACAAATGTACACACACTTATACAGACCTTTAAATGTAGAAGCGAACTCAGTATATAATTTAGAGTATATAGTTATAATTAAACTGTTAATGATCAAGTACTGCATTACGGAAAGTTTCATACAGACATGGAGTATGCCTCCCATCTTTCATATGTTATTCACAAATGAATACGTAACTGCGACAGCTAGTACAGTGCTCCTCGTACTCGTTAGTAAGGCCGGTTCTTATTGGTCCGCATAAGCTACTTAATCGGAAATGCCATTGGCTCTAAATCAGAACCATTAAATTGTAGATCTAAATAAACGGCCAAGGTGTGTAGTCAATGATATGCGGGATGACGACGTCTTGTGACTCGAACAAAAACATTTTTGAAAATTCTGTCGCTTGACTCGGGATGTACCGCTGGCCGAAAATTCTCTTGCGAAAAGTCTGTATATGATGGTAAAAGGTAATTACCATCTTGGCTTTTCTACTGATGGTTATCATGCACACTTCCTGTATCTGGAATTTTTCAGATACGCATATTCCATAGTTGTGTGAACCTTTGAAATAGAGAGTACTTCTGTCAACAATATCTCCACTTATTGTGGGATAAAGGTGCCTTTGATCTCAGAGATTCTAGATAAATCGGGACAAGAATGAGGATTTTTTCATGTTCTTCGACTTCAACATAAATTTTGAAAGAAATGTCTCTTGAAGTTGTTAGTGGTAAGCCTGATGTAGTTCCTCTGGATAAGGCCATGTTTTGTATGTTAAGTACGGTATTACAAATATCAAGATTGAACAAAGGGATTTTGTAACGACATCTGCAAGATGACAGTTATTGTAGGTATGCAGATGTGTAATCGTGGAAGGGATGTTATCAAGGCAAGAATAGTTGTACTTAACATTGTAAGAATTACAAACCTTATATTATTTGTGTGTAGATGGAAAATGACGCATTACCGAAGACAGGACATTCTTTTATGTATTCGTGTTGCTTAAGTTAAAGGTAGTGGTTACCAGATAGTTCTCTTCCGAACTTTCCTTTGATTTGGGTTAATCTTCAGCGTTAGCTTGCGCTTCACTAAAGCTGTTCGATTTTTGCCTTTATCGTTTCAAGATGGATAAGGAAAATACAAGACAATCACTGATCCCATTTCGTTATCATTCCAAAAGGAACAGTATGGATCTATCGAGCTGATGCAACTCCTTTTCACACTGTAATATCCTTCTTTTATTGAACTTGTTTTATTGAAGTTGTTTTATTTCATTTCTGCCAGTCTTCAATATTATTACTTTTTTATCTCAAAATTTTAAAGCTTACATTATCGCTATTTTCATAGTCACGTGTCAGCTTGCTGAACATTTCTTACATACACACACACACATACTCATCCCATTCACACGTGTAGACCACAGTGAAAGTATTTCATATTTTAACTATAGTAATTATATAAGAGTTCATAAAAAAAATTTTAATTATACTTATTATGTTAGAGTTCATAAAATTATATTCCTTGTCAGATTTAGTTATCATAATATAAAGTTCTTGCAGTTTATAATATCGCTTACCGACGATTAATGGCTCTCACTGTGAATGTATTTATGCTAAGATATTATAGCCGTATAAATATATTAATTTGTTAGCCAGATGGTCGATGAGATTATGTTGAACGCTTGGAACATATAAGTGCCTACGTAGACAAATGAACTTAACTTGGAGACAAATCTACCTATGTCTGTAAGTGTAGACGGTTGATCCCCTTTCGTTTATTAGACCAACAGGAACCGTATGAAATTCATAAATCTATCAAATTCATTATAAAAACTAGGTTTCACTATCACCGAGGGATTTTTCATTAGAGAACGCGCATTGCGAACATGGTAGAAGAGTGTCTAACAAAGTCTGCCTTTTTTTCTCTTCTTGAAGACATTTCCTTCGTCAACAACTATCGCTACAAAGAAACACAAAAGAAATACTGCTGCGATGTTTTGGATGCAGACAAATACCACGCGCGCGCGTTCTAGACTACATCCGAAGAAACTCCACCCGAAATTTTGATTCGAGGTCAATCCAAACTGTAAAAGCAGACATGCTGTGTTTTCCCACTGCTTTTTCAACCTTTACTACTATGGTATCTGTTTGTGGAAGCTAGTAGCTCTTGCGCCACCTTCAATCCTGCTCTCTTTATCTCCCTTTCTCTCTCCCTCTCTCTTCATATTGTCATTATATATTGTGTCTGTCACTGGGTTCAACAGTAGTCATTATAAGTAATTTCTTCACAAGAATTCTAGCCACATTCTGGAACTCCCACCCTTCAAATGTTTCCCCGCAGCCGAACCAACACCTCATCAGTCTTGAAGGCCTTAATGAAGGCTATAGACTCAGTCCTTCGTACTGACCAGCCAATTAGAAATCTAGATAAAAGAATTGTAATTTTATTATTTTCTCGCTGCAGTAAAAATAATAATAATAATAATAATAATAATAATAATAATAATAATAATAATAATAATAATAATAATAATGTCAACGAACGAGCTCCTGCGCGTTAGCTTGACCTTGTTGAAAAAATAGTTAAATTACGTTCATCCGTCATCAGGTCACTTTTTGCGTAGAGAAGTGGAGTCGATTGGAGTCCTTTAGTGCCATCTTATTTTCTGAAATACTGAATCAAAAGCAACTGCGTGAGAAATGAAATTCAGAACGTAAAGAGACGAAAATAAATACTGCAAGTTATTTTCTTCATTCCCAGACACGCGGTTCTAGGTTCAGTCCTGCTGTGCGGTACCTTGGGTAAGTGTCTTCTATATAGCCACGGGCCGATCAAAGCCTTGTGAGTGGATTTGGTTCATGGAAACTGAAAGAAGCGCGTCGCATAATATATATATATATCAAAGCAATTGCAGTCTGGAAGATGCTTGTGTTTGTAAGCCATTTAAGAACACACAAAACACATAATTTCTTATCGAGAATAATTCAATTTATCTGAATCCCTGTGAAGCCGGAATTTTTAATTCCTAATTAATATATATATATATATATATTATTGGGAATTGAAGAATGGAGCTGAACGCAGATTGAACAGAAATCGTTTTATTTCATTCTACACGCGTTTCGAAGGCACAATTACCAAAATCCGATTGAATAATGGGACCATATTGTGTCTTCTCTTCAGGAAGAAAAAAGGAAATCCGTTGAAAAACAAAAACAGAACAGAGGCGGAGCAAAACAAATCGAACTACGCTCCTAAGAGGAAAGACACAATATGGTCCCATTATTCAATCGGATTTTGGTAATTTGTGCCTTTCCGAACTGTAGAATGAAATAAAACGATTTCTGTTCAATCTGCGTTCAGCTCCATTTCTTCAATTCACCAATAATGTTTTAATTTCAATATCCGCACAAACGCACGGTTGCAACGCCAGATGGTTGTACCTCCAACCGTGCTGTTACTGCTGTGATTTTTGCTACTAAGGTATGGTTAAACTTTTATTAATCTACTACAAGATATTCATCTTTCTATTCACATAATATATATATATATTATATATATATATATATATATATATATATATATATATATATATATATCTATATATAATATATATATATATATATATATATATAGATATATATATCTGTGTGTGTGTGTGCGTGTGTGTGTGTATGTACATATAAACGTATGTTTATGTACTGATATGCGTGTCTGTTCAAGTTGCATATATAACTGTTATGCTGTCGAACGTTATATATATAATATATATTATATATATATATATATATATATATATGTCATTTAGAGATAGAAGTCCCCATGCAATTCATCAAATCCTAATATACATCACGCCATGTCATAGAATTTTATATTAATACTTACTATTTCAGTTCTAAATTTCACTTCTACACTTGTTTCATGAGGTGTGTTTAACGTTCCTGAGACCCCCCAGTCTTTTTCAGAAACATGTCTTAACTGCAATCCCAATCATCAGGACTTTCCATAACTTAGCAGTTCGGCAAACGAGACCCATGGAAATTGTACTAGGCTTAAGCCAAACAAAATGGTACTGGAGTTGATTCATTCGACTAACAATTCCTTAAAGCCGTGCCCCAGCATGGCCGCAGTCTAATGACTGAAACAAGCAAAAGATTTTGTTGATACATTCCTCGATAAACTTAGCTTTGACACTAAAGAACTGTTAGATGGTAGACTGAGAGAATTATCGGTGCGTCGCAGAAAATGCTTTGCTGTATTTAATTGTTCCTTTTCACGTTCTGAATACAATTCCTGCTGAGATTGACGTTACTTTACAACCTTCC
>NC_043015.1:32942164-32946893 GCF_006345805.1 Octopus sinensis
TTATTACAAGAAAACAAAACAAAACAAAGCAAAAATTAGTCAGATATAGTTCTTACTTAATAAAGTTGACTGAAAATCTTAATTATATCTTGCATTAAATGATAATCCTTTGGTCATATTTAAAACCTTAATTACAAAACAGGCTTCATCATATTGCTAATTTTCATTCTAAAACTATAAGACATTTTCATATGAGACAATTATAATTATAATTACTTCTAATAAGTCAATTTAAGCCAAGACGTCATAAAGAATATTATTGTATTTCTTAATATGTAACGTAATTATATCTCTTAATTAATGAAATTTATACTAACAAATGTATAATGTCAGGTGGACTGGGTTGGTATACCAGAGTCTAAAATACCTTGTTGTATTTACTGCTACTTCTATTTGTCAGTCCTTTTTTATTCTGAGTCTGTCGATAAATTTAATAGCAGTAATGTACGTACATGGATCTTAATTATTCATTATACGCGTACCACAATCAAATGAGTAATGTTATGTCAAACTAAAAAAATTGTTATACTGAGAAATATTTAAAAAAAAGAACAGAAAATAGAACAAAAAATAGGTGAAGTCTTTTTGTTGAAGAGGTGTGAGGCGCCACTGAGCTGGTTTTAACAGCCAGGTCTATCACAGCAATTGAAATATAATTTACATCTACTTGCGTTACTGGCTGAGCGAATAAGAACATTATTACTTTTCGTTTATAAACGTTTCGAGTTCTAATCTTTCATGAATACGTTGGTGGTTTACCCGATCCTGAATGAAAACTAAAAACGATAATAATAATAATAATAATAATAATAATAATAATAATAATAATAAAAATAATAATAATAATAATAATGATAATAATAATAATAATAATAATAATGATGATGATAATAATAATAATAATAATTATTATTATTATTACTATTATTATTATTTTTATTATTATTATTATTTTTATTATTACTACTATAATTATTATTATCATTATTATTATTATTATTATTATTAATTGAGTGAGAGAGCAGTGTATGCCATCAAAATGACACTGAGGTAAAATATACGAAGCCCAGTATACCCATCATGACTACCCGTCTGATAAGGGTACACTAGACACATGCATCACAACTATATGTGCGTGACATGGTGATCTCATATCAAGATAAACAGCGCATGACCTTGCAGGTGGGGCCCAGTTAGAATTTTCTTCTGCTTGAGTAACCCACCCCGCTCAAAAGGGCCCTGAATAAGGGTTGTTGAAGGATTTTGAACGAAACATCCATGTTTCCAGAGGTTAATTATTCAAATCCAGAGTTGATACACAGCCACATCTGCGCCCATTACACACACACAAACACACACACAATACATACATACAGGCATATGTTGTGTAAATACAATGAGCAATATGAAAGGACAGCGCAAGAGGAACAAGGTTTATCAATAAGTTACTAGATTAACGCTTAAATAAAATAAATGTCTTAACGTTTTGGACATTGGACCGTCATCAGAAAAAAAAAAGAAATAGGGAGTGTGAGAAAGAAGAACAGCCTTTCACAAGAGAGAGAGAGAGTGAGACAGAAAGAGAGAGAGACGGAGAGAGAGAGAAAGAAAGACAGGCGATGGATTAGGAAGCAGGTGGGAATGCTATTCTATAGGGAAAAGTTAAGAAGGGCAGAAGGCGTGGGTTTATTTATACAAGTATATGAGTGTATTCCTATGTGAAAGAGAGCATTAAAGGGCGTGGTGAAGAAGTGTGCAAGCACAGAAGCATATTAGTGTAGGTTAATGGAGTTTAGATTGGGGCATATGCGCTTGTATAATCGTTTCGTGGGTGGTAGGAATGTATGGGAGGAGATGAAAGTGATGAGGAAAGTGAGGGGGAAAAAGGTGACAGTGAAACAAAGGGAAAACAGGATCAGTGTGAAGAGGGTGGTAGATGTGTGTGCCACGAAGTGAGAAACCTTCTAACAAAGAGGAAAGATTTAAACTAAATTATAAGAGATAGAAATACAGAAAAAATCATGAATTTTGCAAGGACGGGAAATTCTAAGAAAACAGTAAAACACATCATGCAATTTTAGTAAAAGGTCCAAAGAATGAGATGGGGTATCTTAAGAATGTCAAATGACAGCGGATGCATGGCTATTAATATTTGGTATGTAGGAGGGTGGGCTGAAAAGTTCATGGGCTGTCTTTGAAGGAGTGATGTTAGAGCTGTGACATTTTGTTTGCATTAATTTCAAAATTTCTTATAAATAACTGTTCTGTTTCTTTCCAGGTAAACTTACATCTCACAGTTCAAAGACTACTTCAAATTTAGAGGCTTCTGTTGAAAATGGACAATATTTGGCATCATGGTATTATCAAATACCTGCAGAAAAAGGGTTTAGCCCGTAACGACAATCATGTTGATATGCTTGCTGCATTTGGAGATGACGCTCCAGCATTACCAACAGTGCAAAAGTGGGCAGCTGAATTTAGGAGGGAAGGGAAAGTCTTGAAGATTCCCCAAGACCTTGGCATCCTGCAACAGCTACAACCGACGAAAACAGTGATGGTGTTCACCACATGGTGATAGATGACAGGCGATTGACTGTAAATCAAATATCCAATGCTATTAGCATATCGAGGGAGAGAGTTGAGAATATTCTGCAGAATGAACTTGGCATGACGAGGGTTTCTGTTCCGAGGCTGCCACGTCTTCTGACACCTGATCAAAAGTGCACCAGGCTGATCACGTCACAGGAAAATCTGACACTGTTTCAGGCATCTCCAGCTGGTTTCCTTGAACGCTTCCCAACCTGGGATGCACCTATCGTCAGTTACTAAGGGACATGCTCAACTGGTTAAGGTCAAACAACTGACCAGCAAATCTGTGGTATTGAGCAAAATATTTGCTGTAGCCAATCTTTTATACCGAGACAAAACAATGTATATGAAAACATTTCCAATCAGTTAAGATCAGAAGCCACGTGAGCCACTGTCTGGTAATGCATCAGGGCAATAATGAAAATTATTATTATTATTATTATTATTATATTATTATTATTATTATTATTATTATTATTATCATTATTATTATTAACATTATTATTGATGTTGTTGTTGTTATTATCATTATTATTATTATTATTACTACTACTATTATTAATATTAATAATAATAATGATAATAATAGTAATGGTAATAATACCTTATTTAATGTCATATACGTGTATATGTGTGTCTATGTATATATGTGTGTATGTATTTACACACCCACACCCACACACTCACACACACACTCACTTATATATTTAGAGATGCCGACGTGGCTGTGTGGTAAGAAGCTTGCCTGACTTTAGAGCGATAAGAAAAACGTATTTTAATATATCAGGAAGCTATCAAGAAATGAATATAAGTTATCTCCCTTAACGCAATGCTCTTATGAAACGGTGTAGATATAGTCATTATGATAATTGAGCTTGTTTTGACGTGTAGCGTTCTGATTGGATGGATTTGTTACGCTGGACTGCATGAAACATTTTGTGACATTCAAACTTTATGCACTGATATACACACACATAAATCCACGTAGATATGTGTGCGTATAAGTTCGTGTTAAAGTACGTTTATTATGATTATATTTATGTGTGAGTGTGTATGTGTGTGTGTGTGGTGTGTGTGTGTGTATTCTCTCACACACACGTACACAGATATAACTGGATATGGGAATGATAGAAATTTTTAAAGCAGTGAATACGCTGAGGGATTTGATGCAACGGAAGTGACCTGAGCTGGTGACCCCGTAAAATTAATTGGCTGATCTCGTCTAAATATTGTTTATATTGCTCAGCTATCAACAATTTAATTTATTTACACAGAAATTACAGCACAGCACGAACGGAGACATATCGTCTCTCTTAGGGTGCTTGGCTTGCTTTTGGAACTAATATATAAATATAAAAATATAGATACATATATATATATATATATATATATCACACACACACGCAGCATAGCTGCTTGTTATATGCAAGTGTATATATATGAGAGGTGTGTGTGTATCTATATGTATATATATATACGTATATATAAATATATATATATATATACGTATATATATATATATATACATATATATATATATGTATATATATGTTTATATATATATATATATATATATATATATACACACTATATGCATATACACGCGCTACAGCTTATATATATATATATATATATACACACACACATACACACATATACACACTCACACATACATATGCTCTCATACGGGCATGAAACTGAAGAAGCAAGAATTGGGGGGGGGGATGATAAGAAAATGTGACTGAGAATTAGAGAAAGACATAGAGAGTGTGTTATGAGACCAAGTGAAGATGGAGAGACAGAAAGTGAGAGAGAGAGTGAGAGAAGAGAGAGAAAGAGAACAGAGGGCGGGGAGATTTCGTGATGTCATGATGTGCTAGAATTATCAACATATGGCGAGTGAATGTGACGAGAGCCCAAAAGATATAATGTACTTCTATAGCATGTCTGTGGAATGGTACTATGTAGAAATTTAGTCGTTCCTGTTTGAGACGCTATTGCGAAGTTGGTGTAACACAGCTGGAATTCACGCTTTGCTGTTTGTTTTCATTTCTGTTTGTTTTTACAAATGTACGCGTACAAGCGCGTAATATATATATATATATATATATATATATATATATATATATATATATATATA
>NC_043015.1:32946993-32949493 GCF_006345805.1 Octopus sinensis
ATTTCTGAGATTATACCTGGTAAAAATAAAGGTATAAAAGGAGAAAGGGCTCTTGCCCTGTTAACCAGGTACCTGTGGATTTTATAAGATTTTCCACTAGTAACTTTTACAGCACCTCCCCCTATTGGGAGTTTTTACTTGTTACGTTATTTTTTCTGCTATCAAATGTTTACACGGATGTTTTCTTTGTAAAACCGTTTGTGTATCGACTTGTGGTGTCCTTTAATGTTTTGATTTATATTAGCCCTTGTGACCAATAAAAAGAATTATCATCATCATCATCATTATCACCGTTGTTGTTGTTGTTGTTGTTATTATTATTATTATTATTATTATTATTATTATTATTATTATTATTATTATTATTATTATTATTATTTAGGGTGGTGAACTGGCAGAACCATTAACGCGCCAGAAAAAAGTACTTAGCAACATTTCGTCCCTCTTCGCATTCTGAGTTCAAATTCTGCCGAGATCGAATTTGTCTGTCATCCTTTTGGAAGATAAAATAAGTACCAGTTGAGCACTGGGGACGATGTAATCGACTACACCACACCCCTAAAATTTCGGGCTTTGCGCGATTATTATTATTATTATTATTATTATTATTATTATTATTTCTTTTCATCTCAGGTTTTGTTGGAACTCCTGGAGTCTTGCATACGGTACAATGATAACTGTCCCTTTCAACTATCTAATACTTTCCTGATTATTCTAGCGGTGCCAAGGAGTTCTACTGGGCACTCTATTTTGATTTCCTTTATATTCCTCTTGATGCCTTCTGATATAATCCCCAAGGACCCAACAGTAATTAGCATTGTCTTCACCTTCTTCATTTTCCATAGCCAAGCTATTTCGTACTTAGGAGGTTTTTATTTATCTATTTTTTCACCTTCCTTCTTGACTATTCGTTGGCCAAAGGGGCACGCAAAATCAACTATATAACGTATGTGGTGATTCTTGTCGACCGCCACTAGGTCCGGTCCGTTATGCTCTAGCCCCTGATATCTTTGGACTGGGAAATCACAGAGGATTTTGCAAGCCTCCACTTTTTGCAGTTTCCAATGTGGCACTTTCATTTCCTTATCGTGTCGCCACTACTTGTAGCGGTTTTGTCAAGTCTAGGGCATTCTGCCAGCCCGCTGCCTTAATCTCCGTTTATATATTGACTCCATACACTTTCACTGTGGTCCACTTTATGTTTTACTCCTTCAGAGATTGATGAATTATGTAAGAATAAAGTATCTCCATCCCAACATTTGAAATCGAGTTAATAATCGATATAATTAACTATGACCCCCATCGCTAATTTCTGACTAATTTCTGGCTTTATATCACTGCTAGAAATTTCTAGCTTTATGTCACTGCTAGGAATTTAATATTCTTACTCTGATGCACAGTAACCTAAAATTGAAAAAAAGAAAAAAAAAAACAGTATAATATCGAATTAATAAACATAGAAGGAAACCTGTCTTCAATAAAAGAAGACATATTGTTCTTTACAAATTTGGCACAAGGCCAGCAATTTGTAAGTCGATTAAATTGAACATGGTGCTCCACTGATACTTATATTATAGACCCCGAAAAGATGAAAGGCAAAGTCGACCTTTGCGGAATTTGAACTCAGAACGTAAAGACAGACGAAATGCCACTAGGTATGTTGTACGCCTTAAAAGAAGACAATATTAACTGATAACGAAGAAACCCGATAAATGACAAGAAAATCACAGAGGCCTACAGAAATCATTGATCATTGATCATCGACGCTATAAACGAGGATACCCGCCCGATTTAGTATTCGAAAGTAATCAAATGTGTACGCGAGTTAGACTTTCACTCAAATACTCAACCAGATTATTGCTCCTTATGTATTCGTATTGATCTCCTTATCACTCCAGGAATGTTTCTTTCCGACACCGATTTCAACATGAAGAGGTTAATTAGAAATAGTTAAAGAAGGCTTAGAGGAATCCCCCCCCCCCTATATAATGAACCAAAGTAAAAAACTGATATACTTTCCCGTTGGTTTGCTGAAAAGAAAAGAAACGTAACCCTGGGTACCAACTGGACCCAGAAAAGGAACTTTTGTTTACATTCAAATGTGAACTAATGCTCAAGATCGCTCGGTGTGTATAGATATGTATGCATGTATAAATAAAAGTATACATAGAAGCGTGTATATACATATATATATACATGTATGTATAGATAAGTATATATGTATATGTATATATAGAAGATAGTATATGCATACATATAAAGTATGCACACAATTGCATATATATGTATAATTATATATGTATACATATATATATATATATATGTGTGTGTGCGTGTGTGTGTATAGGTATACATACAAATGTATGTGTATATATATATAGATGTGCGCATGAGAAAGTACGTGTAGGCGTTTATCCATATATACATACAAACACATACTCTTAAAGAATCATTGAGTCAAAAGCACAACATAGACACATACGCAAACACACATATATAT
>NC_043015.1:32954493-32959493 GCF_006345805.1 Octopus sinensis
CCGCTCCCTTGAATTTTGTGCCAAAATTTGAACCAGTATCTTACTGGTATTTACATTTACTTTCTAGTTATATATTTAATGAACTTTGACCCCATAGGGAAAGGAGCTCAGAACAATAAAAATCCAATTAAAATATTCCCGCCATTTACTTCATCATATCTCACACCGTGGGATAAATATGATGTCTGAAGGACGACTAATTTCGTTTCCATTCACTGATGTATATTTTCTTAATTGCATTTAGATTTTCTTATCAATTACATATTCACTCCGTTTCCAACCTCAAACACATACATACATACAACATACATACATACATACATACATACATACATACATACATACATACATACATACATACATACATGCATACGTACATACATACATACATACATACATACATACATATAGACACACACATAAATACTTAAGCACATATACACATTGAGAGACATGATCTCATATTTTGTATTCATTATCAAAATTAGGTTTTTAATTTCTATTTGTTAACAAAACAAGAAGTCGAAGATATTTGAATGAGAAACTTAGTTTCAGCTGGAAATTGCCTCGCAGCCATTCACTCAACTTCATCGTTTTTAACTCAACTTGTGGCTGCTGTTTGTGGTTCCATTTTGTTTTTGATCGTTGATTTTTTTTTTGTTTGTTGTTGGATAGCTTTTTCTTCCTTATAATTTGAGAGATTTTGTTTTAGCTTTTCATGTAAAACGAAAGTGAAAGTAAGAAACAACCAATAATAATAATAATAATAATAATAATAATAATAATGATGATGATGATGATGATGATGATGATGATGATAAATAGTAATGATGATAAATAGTAATAGTAATAATGATGATGACAACGTCGACGATAATGATGATGATGATGATGATGATGCAATGCTTCTTGGATAGTAAGAAGGTGTAGTTGCTTTTGTTAAAGAAATTCTCAGGTAGAATCTGTGACACGGCATCTGTGACAAGGCTGAACTTTCGAATTACCAGAACAGTTCACCTAACAGACTTTTATTCAGTTTCCTTCATTTCAAATTCACTGACAAGGTTTTAATCTGCGGCTATAGTTGTAAACACTTGCCCAAGATGCTACGCAGTGGGATCGAACCTCGAACCCAGGACTTCATGACTGCGAAGCAAACTTCTTCACCACCCAGTCATACCTGCAATTAAATACCAGTAATATACTAAGATTGATCCACTCCAAAATACTTCTGTTCCTCCTCTTTTCCTTCTTCCTCTACAGTAGTTCGTAATTAGAAGAACACTTACTCGTCTCTAACTACAGTCATTGCTAAACATCTGAAATAACAACAGTTAATTCGCTTCCATAAACGCTGCTAACTAACTTTATCTATTAATTGTTGCTAACTCACTTTCTCTTTGGTTGCGTTGCATGCTAAATCGTTATTACGTGGATGGAGAAATGACTGTGAAAGTCTATAGCGTCAGAGATCAGTAACTTTCAGTGGAATATAGCACTCTACATCTTAAAGCTCAATTACTGGAATATCCTTGTTTAGCACGAGTCTTTCTGATGATGCTAATGTATAAGAGAAGGTTAGAACCCAGTTAACAAATCCATTTCCTTATCCACCGTTTAGTTGTTCGTCCATGATTAATTATAATTCGAAATGTAAAAATAAACGGGAAGTTCTTTCTCCTCTGCCGTCAACGCCGACACTAGCGCCACCACTGGCAATTTCTATTTTAATGTTGTAAAAGAGAAATAAATACATAATACTAGAAAGGAAACGGGAATTTTATTGGCTAAGAAACAGCATAAGAATTATTTTCGTCGTCAATTTCGTCCTGTCGATTCTGTATTGGATATTTCCCAATTCCATTCCGGGTGAAATATTGCAAATCTTTAACTTCGAAACATATAGGAAAATACAGCTATAAAAATAACTAAATGAGAAAAATCTCCATGTCGGAAATAACAGGAAGGAAAATAGAAAAGCTCTCCAAACATGGGAATATTAGAGTGAAATCTGTCAAAGGACTTTACTCGCTTTAACAGGAAGCGAGCATTCATTTAGCAATAGCACTTCGTAATAATAACGTTTGCGTGCGAGGTGGACGTCACACACACATACACATACACACACACCACTCATACACACGCTCATACACATACAGACACATAGACATGAACACGCTTAGACGCAAACACACAAACACGAACACGCTTTCACACATACACACGTATAACATTCGCAATGTAATAAGGCGAGAATTAGAACTAAAAGTATTATTCGGTGTTTTATAGCTGTGTTTTCCGTCAACACCTATTAATATTGAACTCTACAGTTTTAAAGATCATTACAAAGCGCTAACTATTATTATTCTCCCTAAAACTTTCTTCAGCTTTTTAGCAATTTAATGTTGTTGTCCACCGAAAGACTTCAGCCATTAATATATGCATATTGTTTCTTTTGTTTTACTTCTTTTCTGCAGAATCGTGTAAGTGCGTCTGTGGTTTTATGGCAAGGGAAGAAAGCCGTGACAGAACGATAGAATTCTCTCTCTCTCCCACTCTCTCTCTCTCCCTCTCTCCTCGCTCTCTCGCTCAGTGTCTGCGAGTTTCTCATCTGTAAGCCGAAATATAGTATTGTTTCTATTTTATTTTACCATTCAATTAAATGGTGTCTGTTTATTGAGTTATTTCAATAAGTGTGTCGTAATTGTTCTGTCAACGGGAAATTTTAACTACTCAAAATTGGTTCAAATTAAGCTTTTAGCCGGAAGTTGTGCCGCAGAAAACAATTATGGCGTATGTGTGATTGACGCATCGCTCCTGACATGGTTTGCCCACCTTCATTATATTTATGTTACTGTTGAGCGCTAGTGTGTAATTTTCTTGTCAAAAATATGAATGTCGACTTTACAAAAAGGAAGTTGACATTTCCGCCCTATTCCACAGTGACCAGGTGCCTGTTACTAATCTTATTCTCTCTCCTTTTACACACTGCTTCTTGCAGATGGCGTAAGAGAAAAGAGAAAAGTCGCTTCTTTTCATAGAAGGAGGCTAATAAGGCTTTGAGTAGATTTGATCCTATCTCACCTTGAACAAGCTGTTGTAAATAGAGAAAAGGGAAAGTAAATGAACATTGCTTCTTAATTAACTAATTTTCTTTTCTCATTCTAATATTCGTTTTATACTCGGACCGCGAATCATGTTAAGATATACATTCGACTCGAAGAGAATGTAAAATGAAAGCATATCACAATGAAAGTCTGCTGGTGAAGTGTGGCTGTATTGAAAAACATATTAATACAATTAAGATTTCAAAGCAACGGAGAATGTGGAGTTGACGGCATTGATAAGGTTGGCGAAGAGAGTGGGTTAGTCTCGATGAAGAAATCAGTGAAAAAGCATTTAAAAGAAGCAGATGAGAAAAGAAATAATTGAGTAGCCATCGGATCGTTACCAATATGACAATCCCAGACGATTAAATCTTCCATTAGTCTAGAAGAATATAGCTTTTTCGCACGAATGACACTTGTCAGGCGAATATTCCAGGAAAGTAGATTTCGCTTGGTTTTTTTTTTCTTTTTCTTTTCTTTTTTTTTTTGTTATTTTCTGTTCGGCTTTCTTTATATTTGTGTGTTTATATATTTATTTAAATCTTTTTACTTTCAGGGATTTTCTCAATTATAGAGTAATTGTTAGTTTCGCTTCGGATATTTTTCTTGTTTTTATCGAGGCAATTTTATCAGAACCGAGACATCAACACCAATAGCAACCTCAAAAACAACAACAACAACAATAAGAACAGCAGCAACAACAGCAACAGCAATAACAACAATAACAACATTTTCTCGCTATTAAATGAAATTATTTCCAATCTTTCTTCAATGGATCATTGTTAGAAATCTTTCAGAATTGCTTTACATTTTTATTGTGGTAAATTAACATAAACACAATGTCTGAAGATGTTTTATTATACACACATGCATATGTGCATACATATGTGTGTGTGTGTGTGTGTGTGTATGCGTGTGTGTGTGTATGATAGATAGATAGATAGATAGATAGATAGATATTTCTGAACAAAGCTTGTAGATACAAAATAAGTACTCAATACTTCCAGAAGTAGATAATGTTACATTGTTTGGTGAGTGACGTAACATGCAAATGCGATTCCTTTTGTGGATATTTATTAATTTTTCTCACCACTTTCCTCACAATCTTTCTCTCTGTCTCACTGTCTCTCTGACTCTGTCTCTTTCTCTCTCTCTCTCTCTCTCTCTCTCTCTCTCTTTCTTTCTTTCTTTCACTGCCTGTCTGTCTCCCTCTCTCTATTTCTCTCTCACTCTTTCTCTCTTTCTTTTTCTCTCTCCCTCTCGAAATATATATATACGTATGCCTGCATGCCTGCATATATGTATAAATTAATTTCTATAGCTTGTGTATATTTTTACATTGATATTTGTGTGCATATGTATGTATATATATATACTCATATCATTCCCAAAGGTTTCCGCCTCCATTTCCACTCCACTTTCCACTCTGCTTCTCTCATCCTACCCGTACTCCATACTACTTCCTACCGCCTGATGCGTGCCACCATTCGTTCTAATCTCTCCAAAATACACCCTCTCCCTCTCACCTATTCCACCTTTTCTCCTCTTTTTCACCTTTGCACGTTCCACACTACGCTTCATAATCCATCTAAATCCTCTTTTCCGCGAGTACCTCACTCGCACCAAACAAAATAAACTCCACTCACTCCTTCATATTGTCCCACCCGATTTCACTTCACCCACCCCTCCTCCATCCCGTCCCAAATATTCTCAAGATTCACTGGTCCCACTCCCGAACTATACAGTCGTTATATTCATGACTGTATCCGTGCGACGTCACTATCCCGCGAACAACTAGAATCCTTCCTCTCGTTTCTCCAATCCTTCCATCCTGCCCTCGAATTCCCCTACACTATTTCCAATGCTTACATCGCATTTCTCGACATTTCGGTC
>NC_043015.1:32964493-32976993 GCF_006345805.1 Octopus sinensis
GTAGAAGACACTTGCCTTTATGTATATGAGAGTGTGTCTACCTATTCATTCAGACATAAGCATGCCTAGAGCTTATATGTGTGTGTGTGTGTGTGTGTGTGTGTGTGTGCATACGTGTATGTATACACACACACACACACACACACATTTCAAAATGTAACTACATGTGGATCGTTGGCGCTTTTTTTTTCCTCCATCTTCCATTTCTCTTGGACTTTCCTCTGTCTCCTGTTTCTGACGAAGAGCTTTGCTCGAAACGTAAAACCACCTTTCTTTCCTTCCCCGAGCGTTTTATTAATACTCTGCATGTACCACGTCCTCGCGTTGTTGTTTTTCTTGTGTTTTTTCTTCTTTCTTTTTTATCAACTACACATACACACACACACATACACACACATATATATGATTAGCTAGACTCCAATTCTGCATCGGCAGAATGTAAAAAAAATCGATTTACCCGCTCCTTTCAAAAGTGGCTGACCCTGCGTCCATGATTTAAAACAAAACTAATAAGTAAGAATGATATTGTGATGTTTTTGTTTTTGCAGCTACTACTGTCGCTGCTGCTGCTGATGATAATGATGATGATGATCATCATCATCATCATCAAAATCATCATCAAAATGTCAGGTATTTATTTCATAGATTCACTTCGTGTCTTTATCGTGACGTTCCTCACACAAAAGCCCCGCCATCGTCACCATCACGCCCCCGTTCTACCAAATCCTCCAACTCCACCACCACCAACAACAACAACACCAATACCATCACATCCATAACACTCCTACCATCCACATTAAGGATGACATGTCAATGAAATTCAGGAATATCAAATTCGTCAGAATCTGTTTCATTATTTTCATTACATTTACGAGGAAGAGGAGGAGGAGGATGAGAAGAAGAGAAGAAGAAGAAGAAGAAGAAGAAGAAGAAGAAGAAGGAGGGGAAAGGGGAGGAGAAGGATGAGTTATAGTGGTAGCGGTGTTGTTGTTGATGTTGTTGCTAGTGGTGGTGGTGGTGGTGGTGGTGGTGGTCGTCGTCTTTTTCGTGAAGGCGATGGTGGTGTCTACAGTGGTGATGGAAGTGATGGTGGCAGCGGTCACAGTGGTAGTGATAATAATGGTGGCGATGAAGTTGATGGTAATGATGATGAGGATGATGAGGATGATGAGGATGATAGTAATCATTTCAGAGGTGGTGATGGCGAATACAACGTCAGTAGTGATGGTGGTGTTAGTGGTGGTCTTAATGGTAGTGATGTTGATGGTAGTGATGATGGTAAGCGGAGGTAATAAGTTATAGAAGCGGTGTTGGTGGGAATGATTTGACAGGGAGACACACTCGCTTCGGCTCCATTTCCCCCATTAATGTGCATAAAGATTTGTGTTTGATATTTATTATTGTTTCTCGTCCTATTCCAGTCACCAGGCGGCACTGCTGGTCACCACAACGGTTTACATCTGACAACAGTGACACCCTCGGTGTGAGACAAATTTTTATCTCTCCTTCTTTTCCTTTCCCAATATGGCGGAATCCGTTAAGACGGCGGACAGTTTAGTTTCCCACAGAGACGCCATTGGTCATTCACTACATTCCCCTAATCAAATCTCTTTAGTCCCCAACTTCCGCCTCTAATTTAGTCCCCATCTTCTCCCGCTCAAGCTTTCGCTTTTTTTTCCTTCTTGGTGTAATTATTCGTGTTGTTACTGTTGTTCATCAGCTTGTTGTAGTTGATATATTATTTTAAATTATCACAACTCTGCATTTTTGTGTAGATCATTATTGTTACTACTATTATTATTATGACTTGCTACCTTAAATATAGTTGTAGTTGTTGTTGTTGTTGCTACTATTGTTATTATTTTAGTCGTAGAAGTAGTTGTTATGATGGCGGCTTTCTTTGTATTCCCTGTTACTGAATGCTAGTGACACTGCTGTTTACTGATGTTTAATTTTTGTCGTTATAGTAATAGATTTTGTAATGATTACTTTTGCTGTTGTTGTTGCGTGGCGTGGGTAGTGGTAGTAGCAATGTTGATGGTGGTTTTGGTGTTGTTGACGCTGTTGTTGGTATCGCGTTGGCGAAGTAGGAGAAATTCCAGAGAAAAACAGCGACATCATGGCAACCGATATGCATTTACAATAACACAGCTATGTTTAGTAGAGTGGGATCTGGCTTCTCCTGTTTATTATATGTCTGTAATCCGTTTTTCTGTGTCATAGGAGTCAGTCCTTTCTTCTGTATTATAGTAGGTCTGCCCTGTCATCTGTATTACGGCCAGTCCCTCCATTTTTTTGTTTTTTGTTTTGTATTACAGCTGGTCTACACTTCGTTCTGTATTGCAAAATGTTCGTCCTTTTTTTTCTGTATTACAGCAGCACTGTCTTTTCTTCTGCATTATGGAAATTCTGTCTTATCGTCTTTTTAAGGGCTTTTTTCTGTAGCGAGTGGAGATTTCACTATACAGTACAATCTCAGGTAGGCAATGACACTACATCTTGGTAACATGATCGATCGCGAGCCACTAAACTTCTTTATTTATTTTCTAGGTATATTTCTGCGTTGCTTTCCGTTGAAGAGCGTAGGCTCGAAACGTAAAAGGCCTTCTCGCTTCCCGGGCGTTAAACTAATACATCTGTTTGTTGTTTACACGCCCGTCTTCGTCTTTCGTTTTCTGTGTGTGTGTGTGTGTGTGTGTGTGTTGTGTGTGTGTGTGTGTGTGTGTGTGTGTGTGTGTGTGTGTTTGTGTGTGTATGTGTGTGTGTGTGTTGTGTAAATTTTATCATTGATTATAATGATATATATGAATTCGTTTCAACCAATTTATTCGCTGCTGAATTACTTTGGTCATTCACACGTGGCTGAGATGAGCGAACTAGATTTAACTTGTATGTACATGAGAACATTTGTATATGCCCTGTGGATGAGTTGTATTCGTATGGTATGTATAAACGTATATAATTATGTGCTTTGAATTATATCACACTGAAGACGGTAAAGGGTATTACATCCCTAAACCAGAAATCGATCTAGGCTATACTTTTTTAAAAACATTTTTTTGTTCATTTCCCTCGCTTTCAGCCTGTTTCTATATGATAAATAAGGTAGTTTTAGAGCCACTTGGCGTCTTTTTCTAGCATGTGACGCTATGCATGTATGCACATGTGTGTATGTGTATTTCCATTTATATATATATATATTCATGTATACATATATATACATACATTTATATATATATACATATATGTATGTATACGCATATATACGTAAACACACATACACACAAATATATATACTCAGTAGTTTCTCTTATAATTATATATATATATATATATATAATATATATATATATAATTATTAATAAGGGTGAGAGAATTAGATACTAATTTAATAGTATATCCATTCTACACCAAGTGGCCTAGTGCTCCGAGAAACCTGGATTATTATAATATTTTATAATATATTATAATATTTTTACAAAATAAATATAAGAGAGTGGTCACTATATGGCTCACTCTAGCACCAGTTAATCCAATAGGTTTCAACCACAAAAATACATGTTTCCATGAAAGTCAGTACGATTGTTAGCTCACACGGACAGGGCAAATAAAAAATACAAAAATACAGATTATTTTGGGACTTGTTTCGCTATTAATGAATTAAATGTAATTTTACTTACAAAAAAATCCACTTGTAGCTCCTCAGCCAAAACTATCTGGATTCATTAATTTAATTCATTAATAGCGAAACAATTGTCCCAAAATAATCTGTATTTTGTTATTTTTTATTTGCCCTGTCCGTGTGAGCTAACAATCGTACTGACTTCATGGGAAACATGTATTTTTGTGGTTGAAACCTATTGGATTAACTGGTGCTAGAGTGAGCCATATAGTGACCACTCTCTTATATTTATTTTATATATATATATATATATATATATACATACATACATACATACATACGAATGTAAGATTGTTTATGCATGTTTGTGTCTGCATATGTATGTATATGTATGTGTGTATGCATGCGTGTATGCACATGTGTGTATGTGTATTTCCATATATATATATATACATGTATACATATATATATACATATGTGTGTATGTATGTATCTATATGTATATATATCATATATATTTATATATACTGCCAATATACATTGTTCCATTTCTTCTGGGTCCCTTCTTAAACAACCTTTCGTTTATCTATCTAAATATCCAACCTTCTGAAAATATCCTTAAACTCGAAACGTCAAAGATCACTTCAACTTCCTTAATATTTTAAATCCAAAGATTGCATTTTGATTAAGCTTCGACTGTTATTTGCTATTCACGTCGCTAATACATGCATATATACATACATACATATATATATATATATATATATATATATATATATATATATATATATATACATACATACATACATACATACATATATATATTATATATATATATATATATAATATATATATATATATATAATATACATATATATATAATATATATATATATATATATAATATATATATATATATATATATATACATATATATATATTATATATATAATATATATTTACATATATGCATATATATTGTGTGAGTATGTATGTATACACATACATGTATTACATAGACATATTAATGTCGGTATATATGTGCATGTGTAGGCTTGCATATGCATGAATGTATACGACATACAACTCAACACACTCGCATTCACACGTATACAACTGTAATATTACCTAACATATACACACATATGCACATACACTCACCTACATTTATAACCTCATAATACCTGTCAGAAATCTATACACAAGCACACCCAGACTTATATACATATGCATGCATAAACACACTTGCACTACAGCAAGAACACATATATTCGTATTTAACGCCATCTGTCAAACATAAACACATATATAACAACATAACTCACACATACACACGCGTACACGCACACACATACACACACGTACGCACATACACATACTAGTAGACAAATATAAGCATACTCATGTGTACACATTAATCTAGTTTACACTTGATGTCACACTATTTGCAACTGGACTCTCGTAAACAGCGGGTTACTTCTGCTGTTTAAGGCCTCCCTACCGCTGCACCTTGTCTGCACTGTCACTGCACTCTCATTGCACTCACTGAGACAGATTTTCCCATAAATCTGTTACTATGACAACTATGCACGAAGGCATAATTAAGCAAACGATGAGCTAATTGCAACTCTAGCAATTTAGAGAAACGCTTTTGTCTCTAAGAGACAAGATGGCGACCATGTGATTGCTTTTGGCGTGGCTCACAAAATGACGTTGGAACACAGTATGGCGGTGGACACATATGGCGGCGGAATACATGATGGCGGTGGAACACAGAATAGTAGAACACGCAGTATGGCGTGGAATACAGGATGGCACTGAAATACAGGAAGGCGGTGGAACGCACCTGGCAGTGGAACACAATAGCTATGGGGAAGAATACATAAAGCTGATAGAAAAACAGCATGGCGGTGGAATACAGTGTAGTGGTGGAACACGTTGTGGCAGTGGAACACAACATGATGATGGAACACAACGAAGGAACATAGTATGATGATGAGACACGACACAGATTTTGAACACATCATGGCAACATGGCAGTAGAATACACGATAATCATAGAATCCTTCTAGCATGAAACAGACTGAGCAGTCGGTTGCAGGCTCAGTTAGTTCTGTAAGTCGATTAGTTGTTATATTACAGGCCTTGATTCAATTAGTTTTACATCTCTCAGTGGTCTGAGCATGCTTTCAGAGAATATAGGATGGCCAAATTGGGTTACACCATTGGGTTGCATCTCGGGTATCCAGCTAGCTAGGGTGCTTGACATGTTGACTAGATTATACGACGTGTGACCTCTGAAATGTGCTGCTTTGTATCTATAACCACTACTAAATTTCACTTGTTTATCAATAGTCCAGTCCACTTAACTGTAAGTAGATACCACGTTGTAATGTAGTTCACTACTTCGTGCCATTCCGATAAACTTACCGGACGAAAACCTGCGCTGTGTCCATTACCGAGACAATAAGTTCCATTTTGTGGGCATATAATTTATATCTCAACAGCCCGCTCTACCTAGCTACACATAGGCAGTATAAGGATATATAATTCAATGAACATTATCTAAGACCAAGTAATTTAACAGTCACTAGCCCAATCTGCCGTAGTATGGTGTAGTTCAATTTACTTTGTTAAGACCACGGTGACTGTCCACAGTCTGGTCAATGAAGAAAAAAAAAAGAAAATGACCAGACATGCTCTTCCGAGATGCACTATTACTGTCATCTCATTTAGAATGGCAGGTAATCAATGTTACACACCACAAGGTTTCACCTGATATAAACATAAAATATTTTATTGTGATTTTGGAGGATCAAGGGAGAGCGATCAAATCCAGGTAAATTTCACTGTGAAACTGGTCAGATAGGTGTACAGATGCTGCTCAGGATCTTTTCCTTTTGAACGGCAGACAATTTCTAGTTAACTAAACACTTTTAAACTTCGTATACTGGTAGAATGTGTCAAAATAAAACATTTTTTTCTCTTGGCTTTCTTGAGAAACTTGTAATTTGTAAGTTTAACGTAGTTTAATTTTTCGAATTTTAACCAATCCTATGCTCTCTTTTGAGCTAAAATCATTTGCTGCGTCTAAAACAGACAACATCCTGTCACTAACCTTAACCCTAAATTTTAGCCTTTCGTTTTTTTTTCTTAATTGTTAAATTAATTTAAGGATAACAATTAAGAAGAAAAAAACGAAAGGCTAAAACGAAAGCAAAAACTCAAAACAAAAACAAAACGAATAATTTTAGACACACGCGTAACAATTAAATTAATTTAACAATTAAGAAAAAAAACAAAAGGCTAAAATTTAAGGTTAAGGTTAGTGACAGGGTGTTGTCTCAGTTTTAGATGCAGCAAATGATTTTAGCTCAATAGAGGGCATAGGATTGGTTAAAATTCGAAAAATTAAACTACGTTAAACTTACAAATTACAATTTTCTCAAGAAAGCCAAGAGAAAAAAAATGTTCTATTTTGACTCATTCTACCAGTATACGAAGTTTATAAATTGTGTTGAAAACTGCCGTTCAAAAGGAAAAGATCCGCTACTCACTTTTAAAAATAATTCAAAGATATCCTTCAGTTAATTTGGATAATGAAAGAATTGTGGTAAATGATTCAAATGCTTATTTATTAAAAACATATCCTCGTGAAATTACCCTACACTTCTATTTTCTAATACTTCTATTAATTAATTATTCACACAACCAATACATGCACTATTATACAAATTAAAGCAGACTAATTCTGTTCTAATCAGGGTGATATTTATTATAAATAGCAATAAGTTACTAATCATTCTGAGGTTAGAAAATGAGTAATTAACCACTGATAAAGCTATAAAAAAAAAGACACTAAAATTAGGTCGATGCCTCTTACAAGTCAAAGAGTAAAAAATGTTGCTTTACTACGATATAGACTTTCCAGAACCCAGCAAAGAAAGGGTGAAGAAAATATACAAATAGTATTTTACAAAGACGAGTCTATAAACTCGAAAGTATTTCTTGATATACAACGTTAAAAAAAAGAGAGAGGACAGAAGCACTTAAACTAGACTTAACCCAACACCTGACACCTGTGTGTGCGCGCGCGGGCGTGCCTGTCTGTGTGTGTGAGTGTGTGTATGTGTGTATTACGTACATTTAGTTGAGACAAAAGAATATTGTATTTAACCCTGATGCATTCAGGTTGAAATCCTTGTCTTTCGTTCCAAATTTTCAACCAGAAGGATATTAGACCTTCTTGGGAAAGAGCTTTTTTAATGGTAATATTTACTTCCCTCGTCTCTTTGTATAATATTTGTAGGTTGGAAGCAAAGTTGCGATTGATACTGGCTCGCTCAAAAATTCGCTTGCGATAGCCGAGTTTCTCGCTCGTCGTCCTGAGTTCATGTTTTAAAGTGATTAGCTTTCCATCAAGAAACTCGGTGTAAAGAGTTGCCACAAGGTTTCATTAATTTTCGTCTAAGTTAGAGTTGGTGAAGTGTAAACTCATTTTTCTCCTCACATTTTATTGTTGTAGTTAACCATCCAATATGGCGGCGCACGTTGTTGTTTTCCTCAAGTTTTATTTTTCATCTAGGATGTTTCCATTTAGTAATTTCGTTACTCTGTTCACTGTAGATTACTCCTAAAGTGTTCTTTAAGAGTTATAGTGTATAATATAAGAGTATTTGTATTCCAGTAATTAACATCACATGATTCCATGTACTCTCCAGCAATATTGTTGATACACCTTAAACATTGGATCAGTCGGATTGTTTCTCACTCTTCTTGGGAATGGTCTGTTGCTCAACGAAAGTCTCGAGAAAGTAGAAAACATTTTTTGCGAATTGTAATTTTAAAATGTTTTTGAATTGGATGTATTCCGCAGTCTCCGCTGCTGAGTCAGCTACATTTGGAGACACACTCGAATTTAGCGATGGCGGGAGTGGTGGTTTGTTTACATATAATTTTTTTACTCCGCTTCTGGAAAATTTCGACCCATTTTCAGTGTTTGGGGAGGACCGAGGACCAGATGATTTTTTTTTCACAAAAGATGTTTGTTGTCGGAGCTGTTTCGCCGTGAACGTATTTAAGTTGGGATGAGATTCATCCCGGTATTGCTTTAACCGGTTCATGTATCCGATTGAAGGGTTATCTCGGGCTTTTTCATACTAAATCTTGGTTTAGTAGTTGAGTCCAAGTAAAATGAGAAGAGTACTTACGTCATCTTAAGTAACTTACTGGTGAAGTAGTTCTGCTTTCATCGGTGGTGACCTTGTTAGTTTCATCTCTGGTGGTTTTAGTTTTCAGCCATAATCGTGTTAGCGAGATTCCACGTGGTGTAGATGTATATTTTAAAATCTACGTATGGATGTATGCATGTAAGCATGTATGTATGTATGTATGTATGTATGTATGTATGTTGGTATACAAGTATGTATGTATCCTTCTATGTGATCTGTGTACCAAAAACTGGCCTAAGGATACCAATCAATTGGAGCAGACCTAGCGTTAGTTAAAATGAATCTTTCTCCCTCTGTTGTTGATACTATTAGAGCACATCTCTCTACCTCTATCTCTATCCATCTCGCATTTTCTCTTCTCTATCTTCTATCATGTATGTGTGTATATGTGTGTGTGAGTGTGTGTACGTTTGTGTGTATTTGTGTGTACGTGTGTGTGTGCGTGTGTATGTGCATATGTGAGTTCAATTACCTATTTGTCTCTCGCTTTCTCTCTCTCTCTTTCTCTCTCTCTCCCTCCTCTCTCTCTCTCTCTCTCTCTCTATATATATATATATATATATATATATATATATATCGATCTATCTATCTATTTTTTCTTCTTTCTTTTTTCTACCACCACCTTCTGCCATCCTTTCTGCTTCGATTTCTTCTTCCGCAATTATGTATAACGTACACACACACACACACACACACACACACACACACACACACACGCACACACACACATATATATATATATATATATATATATATGTATGTATATATGTATCTATGTATATTTGAGTGTGTGTGTGTGTGTGTGAATGTGCGTATATATACCTTTCTATGTATGAATATGTGTATGTATATATGTATATACATGTACGCACTCCTTGTGTGTATACCTAGGCACAATCCCTCTCCTCTCTATCTCTCTCCCTCTCCCTCCTCTCATCCACACCCCACTCCGCTCTCTCTCTCTCTCTCTCTTCTCTATGCGTGTATGTATGTATGTGTGTATATATGCATATATGTATGCGTGTATGTATGCATGTATGAATGCGTATCAGCTTATGTATTTACAATGCATACATATGTGTGTATGTGTGTGCGTGTATGTGCCTGTGTTTTTATATGTATATTTATGACTATGTATGTGTGTATACGTAATGTGTAATATTGTCATACAGTTTCCTTTCCAATCTCTGGCGTAAATCATTCAAATTAACGAAGAACTTTACCGTTTGCCTTGCAACATATTTCCTGCCATTCTAATAGCTTTGGGCACATGTAAAAGTTCGATCAAGCAATGGTAGTTTGCATGGATAAGCAGATGTAGCGAAACCTAATGACCGAATTTCATCGTAAGACAACGTTTATGATCGATCTTACTACAAGTGTTTCCCACACTGAAGTCGGATTTTATCTTCGTTTATCTTAAAACAACAAAACCTAAACATTAAATATCAACTAACGGAACATGCCATAGTTTCTCTTTCTATGTTTACTATTAGGTTATAGAAGATGCTATTAGTATTGTATATTGGAGGCGAAGATATTTAGAGAAGGTTAGAGGACGAATATCTTCTGGTACACTAATATCGAAATTGCAGATACATGAATTGCTGAATATTAAAGATGTTTGCTGATTTAATAAATTAACCAATATTTGGCATCATTGTTTGGTCCTAAGTCAGTCTTGATTAATGAGGCTTCTAATAAAAGGTGCTCCAATCAAGACCTCCACCATTTGTTCTTCTTTCAGAAATTGTTTAAGCCGGGCAACATCATCCGACTTGTTCTTTTCATAAGAAATTTAGTTACCCTATCTTACAAGTCAAGCGATCATGCAGAGACTCCTCACTGGTTTGTGTTTGGAGTTGTTTCTAAACTATGGTGAAACGCGTTCCAGCCGTGGTCATCCTGTCTTCTTTTCCATATATTAGATTCATTATCCAACGTCTCCTTTTTTAAGGCGTTAGGGTATGGTGTAAGTGAAAGACCTAGAAGGTCGAGCAGCCACGTAGAGATTCCTTCTGTAGAATTGGAGGAACAAGAAATACAATTAAGCGTTTTGTTCATACTATTCACACTTCGAATGGTGAGTGTCGTTTTGTTCTATTGTTAATAATGTTATGTATCTTTTATATAAGGTTCATGAGTAATATGTTGGTTGAATGTAGCTGACTGAATATGTAATACGTGTTGGGATAATCGAAATTGTGAGTTAGTGATTAATCTTTAGAGAACGTTTAAGATGTTGCTAGAATGGCAGTAGAAGTGTCACGTTGCATCTGTTTGGTTCTTCTTAGATGGAATCGTTTTAATTTTGATTCAAATTTCGGGAGATTTGGCAATTTGGTATGCGTGGCTGAAGAGGATGAATTTAACATTAGCTTTCTACCCAAGGTCTTTTATATATATATATATTAGATTTTACTAGGCCTCATATCTTTTGAGTTGCCGGGATTTTCATGTTAATTTTCTGGTATTTCATCAAATGAAAGACTCCGCTTGGTATATATATCATTAGGACAGTTTCGAAGATTCTGAAGCTATGTTTGTTGCGCTTACTGATAAGTACCACGTAAAAATAATATGGGGGAGTCGGTAGTTGAGACAGAGTGTTGGTATTGGCATACAATTGGTATTGGCATACAATTCTGATAACTCAATTTGTGAAGCTGAAAATGTTGTCTGGGGTGAAAATATAAAGTAAGTTTAGTTGTTATGGTTTCATATCACATTTTGTGTTATATATACTGACTTTTTTAATCAGAATATGTTATTTACATTCACGTCCATTCTCTCAATGATAATATTCGGGAGGGTGTTGAGCTAATGGGGGTGGTGGAGTGCATAACCTAATGTGGCAGTTAGTCATGATGAAGATGTAATGTGTGTGTGGGGGTGCGTTGTGGTTCTTTGTGTAAACGTTTACTCTATAAGTGTGCGTGTGTGTTTCATCTGGTTTATATATGATATGAATCTTGAAAACCCAGATTTAAATAAACTTCATAACCAAGCGGTATACACCATGGTTCAGGAAAATAAGATCACTCGTGGCTCCAAAGTTCAATCCCCGGTAAAGACAGCATTTTCGAAAACAGAAAGAGGGCACCTAGGAGTCATGACTTAGGTAGGTCCAGTTCTCTTAGAGTGTCAAGAATTAATGAACCGAAACACTTGTTTGGTAGTAATTCTTACACCGAAGATTTCTCCAATTGTCCGCTCGCCTCGTTGCAAGTTTCCACTTACTACTTGGACAATTAGTTTGTCTTATCCCATCAGCTTTGAGCAATCGAGTGTCACCCGTGATGTCTCTGCTGTGGATGCATCATTTTATATGTCATGAAGCTTCCGCCTTCGTTTGGTCCGTCCTGTTTTATCGGAATATATTTGAGAGTTTCAATGTGTCTTATGCACGCGCATTTGTGTGTGGTTGAAGCGGAATATTTCTTTTCAAACACATAGTTAACTGCTGCAGCTACTACTACTACTACTACTACTACTACTACTACTACTACTACTACTACCCCACCACCATCGCCACTACTACCACTAAGGAAGAGAGAATTGCCTTTAACTTTAAGCTTTAAGAGTGTTGGGAATTTATAATTACATTAAACAGTGAAGAGCATACACAACTTTCTATATAATTTTTTT
>NC_043015.1:32981993-33004493 GCF_006345805.1 Octopus sinensis
CAACAAGAACAAGAATTGTTTCTTTCTTACATAGGTGCGCAAGGCCTGCAATTGGTGAGAATGGTCGATTAGGTCGGCCCCAGAACTTGTACTTTAGCTTAGCGACTCCGAAAGGATGGAAGCCAAAGTCGAATTTGGACGAACGCCAAAGAAAAGAAAAACAAATTACTCCCACACAAAAACAAACTAAATACTCACTGACTTAATTAATTAAATGCTCATTAAATATTATTATATGTTGCCTAAATACTGTCTCTCTCTCCCCCCTCTCTGTCTGTCATTCTGTCTCTGTCTCTCTCTCTCTCTCTCTCTCTATATATATATATATATATATATATATATATATATTATATATCTGTGTACTTATGTATATGAATCTATGTATCTACGTATAGGTATATATATATATATATATATATGGGTGTGTATGTGTGTGTGTATGTATAAATATATATATATATATATATATATATATATATGTACATACATGCATACACACACACACTTACACACACACACACACATCAAATTTAATACAATTTACTGGAGATATATGATACCGTTGATTCATGCTTGCTGATTAAGACCGAAATATAATCTAAGAACAAATTTAAAACATTATATTTCCATGCTGGGAGATGTAATTACTAAAAATTATAACATAGTAATTCATATCACCATTGGAGCCGATAACTTTCATGCAGTTGTGAGTTGCATGTTTTACATATTTGCTTTGTCATGTGACTCGGCCCGATGATCACGAGTTCAGTGCTATTTCGCTGTTCGATGTCGAGGCTTGGTTATGCAATCGAATAAGACGTCGAGAAGTAAAGAAACTTGAAGGTTCCTGGTTTTACTTGGGTGTCTACGTTACTCTAGGACTACGTTGTTTCATTTGAGCGTGGTAAGTAGCTTGCTTTACCAACCACATGGTTCCGGGTTCAGTCCCACTGCGTGGCACCTTGGGCAACTGTCTTCTACTATAGTCTCGGACCGACCAAAGCCTTGTGAGTGGATTTGGTAGACGGAAACTGAAAGAAGCCCGTCGTTTATATGTATATATATATATGTGTGTGCGTGTTTGTCTATCTGTGTCTGCCCTCCCCCCAACATTGCTTGACAACCGATGCTGGTGTGTTTACGTCCCCGTAACTTAGCGGTTTGGCAAAAAGAGGCTGATAGAATAAGTACTAGGTTTACAAAGAATAAGTCCTAGGGTCGATTTGCTCGACTAAAAGGCGGTGCTCCAGCACGGCCGCAATCAAAGAACTGAAACAAGTAGAGAGAGTAAATGCATTATAAGGATCACACATCAATAACAGAACCGCTATACGGTCACTCGAGCCACTAGAAATAATGGTCACATCTTCCTCAAACTTAACCCTCGCACGAGACACACGGGACTTATTTCCCTGGCGTCCATGCATCCTATTCGTAGCAACCTTGTGTAGCAGCCATCATCTAGCCTGTTTGATAATTTCTTTCCCAGTGTCCTGTTCCACTGCCGTATAAAAGCGCTGGATCTTGATTCGCCTGGGCCATTTGGAACTCCAGACCTTCTTTAGTTTGTGACAGGTTGTCCAAGCTTGTGTCTTCCTGATCTTAATGTCTGCTTCTGAACTGCTCATCCAACCATCTAAGTACATTCAATTTAGGACCGCTCGAAGCAAACAGTTCAGCATCACATGATTGGTTGAAACGAATGTTTCTATGGGGACCTGCCCAAAGTTAGCGTGAAGATCAGACAAAAAGCTGCTGCGACAATCTGGTCACTAAGAAAACAGAGAGAAAGAGAGAGGGGGGCGGTGTTTTATTCTGGATGTGCTTGTGATATTTATGATTTAGTGGAAATAAATTATATTTTAGAAGTCTTTGATGATTTAGTACCAAATATTTAAACTGAACGAAGGTTTAAACAATCAAATGCTCTTTGTCCCATTTTTACGTTTAAAACCAGCATTCCTATAGAGTTCGATTTTGTCAGTGAAACCCCCATGGTGCAATGCGTCTATATAATGTGGTGCACCGCTATTAAGGACACCTCAACTGAATACAGGAAAATGTCTGTTAACTAATGTACAATACTAAGTTCGGGAAATTGCAGGGGGCGATTTGAACTTTTGCTGATATACTGTAATTTTTCGGTGAGTTTCATTTAACAGTAACTAGCAGTATCGCCCGGCGTTGCTCAGGTTTGTAAGGGAAATAACTATAAAGCATTTTTAGAGAGTTATAGCCAAAAAATAGCAAAAAAATGGAAAAAAATGATGGTAAATTTTTTTTTGATAGTTAAAAAAGGTGGAGTTGCGTCCCCTACACAGTTTGTGGTTTGTGTTCCTGATTCTCGACCCCATGTCGAATTTATCGTCTTTTTTCAGAACTGGGGGAACTTTTCAAAATTTTCGCTGCGTTAGTTTTCAATTATGACATTGGGCTACGTGTGTGTCAAGTTTCATCAGAATCGGTTGAAAGCCGTGGTCAGGGTGAGGGTACAAGCAAACAGACACACAGAAACACGCACAGACAAACTGCCGTTTATATAGAGAGAGATACTGGGTTAGTCAAAAAGAAAGAGCAGATTTTAAAATTATTTTTAAAGCAAACGGTAAGGGACACAAACACTTTCTACATATTTTTTGATAGAGGAAGGTTTAAAGTTTTTAGCTGAACATGATCAATTGAATTAAGCCTTAAATAAGATATTTTAATTTTGTTTCAATGTTTCATTTTGTTCATTTTATTTCAAGTTGTATAATTTTCATTTGTGTAATCCCTTAGAAAATGGTGACGCCACAAGAAAAGTCTTTTTGTGTGCTGCAGTTGGAGAAATGCGAATCGATTGTGCAAGTGCAACGTGAGTTTCGCCGCCGATCCAATAAAAATCCACCTCGTCACAAGCAAATTTACGAATGGCACAAATATTTCACAGAAAAAGGTTGCATTTGTAAAGGAAAAATCACTGGTGCTCACGGAGCTCCTGATGAGTGCATACGACCTTAAAATAAACTTTAAACCTTCCCCTATCAAGAAATATGTAGAATGTGTTTGTGTCTCTTAGCGTTTGTTTTTAAAATAAATTAAAAACCTGCTCTTTCTTTTTGACTAACCCTGTATTTATTAGTATCTGAGTTTAAGTTTTGTCCAAGAAATTCACTGCACTATAATTAGTATCAAGCGTGATCCGTAGATTTATGCTTAAATTTATCTCTGAGGCCTTTTCTAAATTTATTCAAATCATGACCGTTCATATTACACGTAACAGTTAAGTCATCCTCACAGAATAAATTCCCTTCCAATCAAGGAATCTTATTAGAAGAAATTATAAACTATAAAGCCAGTTAATTTTGAATAGTTCGACCTTGTCGTGACTCCCCATGGAAGCATTTAATTCTTCATCGCCAGTATTTTTCTTTTTTTCTGAAAAACATGAATGAATTATCGAAGACTAACAGAGATTTCATTACGTGCAGGGTGATCCAAATTTAAGATTCACTTTTTAAAGTAAAATAAGTAACTTAATCTTATATTTTATGAAAAATAAGTTTTAGTGAAGAGGAATCAAACCGGAATTGGGTCAAATTGTGTGAAATTATAAAGCTACTTTTATTGAAAGCTTTGCAATACTAAAATGGAACCGCAAGTATTCAATAATTCTTTCTACTATCGGCACGTGGCCTGGAATTTTGGGAGAGGGGCCAAGTTGATTATTTCAACCTTAGAGCTCAACCATGAAAGTATGACCGGCAAAGCCGAAATTAGAACATAAAGACGGACGAAATGTCGCTAAGCATTTTGTCCGGCATGCAAGCGATTCTGCCAGCTCGCTGTATTACTATTATTCCATAATAAAAGAGAAATTGTTGTTGTTGTTGTTGGCATTCTTTTGTCTCGGGAGACAATGGAGTTGCGCATAAACTAATCCAGTCTGGTTTTTATATTTCATGTCCTCTCCAGTTTCCTCTCCAGTTTTGCGCAGGCCTGGGCTAGATGTAAGAAAATCCTGGGTAGCCCAATCGTCAGGATTCCTCTCTCGACCTTGCTGATGTAGTCCAAAGGAGTGCAGAGCATTACGTTTGGCACCAGCTTGGTTGCAGGAGCTGCCAGAAGAGTGTCGAGTCGAACACTAAACCGCCTACGGAGCACCACTCTGGATTTCTTTGAAGGTTGTCTCCTTTCCGTAACCCTGGATAGGGGCCCATAACGGGTAGTGTCAGCCAGAGCCAGCTGAGCCCGGGACTCGTGTCAGGCAGGGTTGTCACTCCCTGAAGTAGTGAAGAATGGCTACCCGCTACCTTAAAAAAGAGAAATAGCATTCTTAGTTTTAAGGATAACAGAATCTTGAATATTCTTGCTGGCGATACTTAACTCACTTATAGAAGAGTGAATTAGACTACAACTGAGATTACTAATATTACTAATAATTACTTTGGCTTCAAGATTTAGGTAGATTATGTGCTATTGCCAGATTTTTATATGATTTGGATATTAGTACGTGATACCTTTCGTTTCATATAGATTGTTGTTTGTATTCAATAAAATAAAGGTGTTTTGTTGTGTTTTTAGAGTATTGCTTAAAACGTTCTAAAAGTTATTTTAGAATTTCTTAAAACCTTTTGCCAAGTTTAAAATGTCAGTTTTAAATTGTACCACTGTTTTCTATGGAGTTCGTTGTTTCATTCATAATCCACACTTGTTAACTGCATGAGTACATGCTTGCGAAATCTTGACATCTTACTAAATGCCACTTTTGTACAAAATGAAAAACAAAACAAGAAGAAAGAGAGTTTACACCAATCGACAATATCTATTTGTTACATTCTTTGAGGCAATAATGCTGTTCTGGTATCATTCCATTGTTATTAATCAACCAGTGTTAACTCTCATATTTATGTATAAACCTCATGTATGCATTTTTAATGATAAATTTATATCTCATTTTTTTCATAATCCCCAGAAGAATTGCAACGAAAACCAATTTCTGAAAATTCAGCTTCCACTTAAAGCATCGAAAACTTTTTTCCTTTCCTTTGTATACAATCGTCTGTTTGTGCATAAAAGAAATTGGCAGAGACGAAAAAGCATCGGATAAAATACCTTATGGTATTTGTCTTAGCTCTACACCAAGGGCAATCGATGCAAGGCAAACCCGAGATCAATTTCGCCTTTCATCCCCCGGTAAAAATATCGATTAACCCTCTCCCCCAAATTGCTGATTTGTGTCTACGTTAGAAGCAATTTTGAAATCGCGAGTTTGAACCCTTTGCTAAGTATCTTGGTTAAGTGCTTTTTTTGTTTTTTGTTTTTTGTTTCTTTTTAGCATAGTTTCGGGTTAACCAAGTCCTTGATAGGCCACCGGAAAGCTATTCCTTCCACTTATTGTGTCACGCTAATTCAGCCCTGTGGAGATGTTTTAGTTATTGGACTACGATCATTCTGGAACATCCTCTTCAAGGATTTGGCCGAACAAATTGACTCCAGTACTTATTTTAAACACTAGTACTTACTCTCCTGTTCACTTTTGCCGAAACGCTAAATTAAGGGGACATAAATAAACCACCACTGGTTGTCAAACAGTAAGGGATAATAAACACACGCTCACACATAAAAGTCTCATGCTTCCAAACAAGTGCCGTCCACCAAATCCACTCACAAGCATTGGTCAGCCCGAGGCTATAATAGAAGACACTCTGCTAGGTGTCACGCAGTGGAACTGAACCCGAAACGACAGTTGATCGAAAAATTAGACTACTCCTCATTGAAACTGGCGAAGATACATTTGTCTTTGATACAACAGCAAATTAGGTATTACCCGTCTAACACTACCCCTAACTGATGTGGAGGGAATCTGGTTTACACCACCACCGCCACCACATCGCCGTGCCGCCGCAACACTGCACCATCCACACCCTCGCTAACAAAGCGCGGCGAGTGTGAGCTGACATGTGCTGACGACACTTCTTGCTGTCAGCTCTTTGTGTTGTGGTGAAATACGGGGGGAGGTGGGGCACTGGAAATGGGTGTCGTACGACAGGTTTTGGTGGTGGTGGTGGTGGTGGAGGTGGTGGTGAAGATAATGAGTTTAATAAAGTAGTTATGACAGTTGTTTTAGTAGTGTAGTAGCCTCAGTATGTACCAGTGTGTGTGTATGTGCATGTGAGTGTAGTGTGTGTGTAGAGAGAGAGAGGGAGGAAGAAAAAAAGAAAGAAGAAGAAGAAGAAGAAGAACGAAGGAACGAAGATGGAAAGAAAAAAAAAGAAAAAAGAAAGAAAGAAAAAAGAATGAAAGAAAGAAAGAAAAAAGAAAGAAAGAAAGAAAGAAAGAAAGAAAGAAAGAAAGAAAGAAAGAAAGAAAGAAAGAAAGAAAGCCGTGTGCACAATTCAGTCGTTCTCCATTTGAAAGACTGACTTCGCCTCTATTCCATATCCTCGCAGTCTTTTAATTCTACCAAACTCTCACACACACAAAATTCAAGTCAGTCATCTCCAGAATCAACTGACATGCTCTTTCTCTTCTTTCTTCTACAGGTATCGAAATGACATCTACAAACCTGAAGCCGTAAGTTGTGGACCAATTCTTGTATAAGCTTATAAATCTTAAGAAATGAATCTCAGAAAATATATACCTTAGTGTTTTGATATTATTTAGGGACAGACATTTCATACTTTTATTAATGAAAATTACGTCATCGAAAAATCGGTTTTCACGTTCAAGATCGCTGAAATCTGTTATAATCACTTTTCGAATACTTTTTAATAGAACTGTTAATTAGGAAATGTCAAAAAGCTTCGTCGCATATAATCATGTATGTATGTATGTATGTATGTATGTATGTATGTATGTATGTATGTATGTATACACGGTTCTGGGTTCTGTCTCACTACGTAGTATCTTGGGCCAGTATCTTCTACTATAGCCTCGGGCTAACCAAACCCTTGTTAGCGGGTTTGGTAAACGGAAACTAAAGAAGCACGTCGTACATGTATACTGCTCCAACAGCGCCGTCTGCGCTTGCTCACTCACGTATATCGTATGCCAGACGAGGAGATACTAAAAGGCATCATGTGTGGGGAATTGGCCACCGCCACAAGAGCATGAGGACAACCCCGTCTTCATTTCTATAGAGATATTAAGTCAATAGATCTGGTCGTCTTCAAATGGGAGGAAGTGGCAAATGATCGCCCACGCTGGAGGCAAATACTACGCAATGGTATGGAGCGATCTGAAGAGAAACTGGACCTTGACACCGAAGAAAAGTGCGCTCGAAGAAATGAAAAGTCAATAGCGCTGGTGGAGAGCTTCTTCAAATGCAATCGTTACATGCGAGACTGCCACTCCCCAAATGGGCCTGGACAATCACAGCTCATGGTGCACTACCACCAGCAGCTGAAACAAAATTCTCCCGGCGCAGATTCACGCTCTTTCGAAACCGATGAATGCCTGTCTATATATATACGCCTACTAATGGAATATAAAACCACATTCTGCGAACAAGCATTCAGTATTCTTTGGCTTTAAATACTGTTTGCTTTAAATCTGTGTGTGTGTGTGTAGAGAGAGAGAGAGAGAGAGAGAGAAAGAGAGAAGGAGAGAAGGAGAGAAAGAGAGAAAGAGAGAAAGAGAGAGGGATAGAGAGATAGAGAGAGGGAGAGAGAGAAAGAGATAGGAAGAGAGAAAGAGAGAAGGAGAGAGAGAAAGAGAGAGGGAGAGAGAGAATGAGAGAGCGAAAAGAAGGGAGAAGGATAGAATGAGAAAGAAACATAAAATACGCACGCTCAAACATATACTAGCTTGTGTATATTTTTACACGCGCGCTCACACACAGATACACACGTGTGTGTGTGTACATATGTATGTGTAAACGTCAAATCTTTTTTGATCAGTGGTTCATGATGAATTAACTTTGCACTGAGGTAATTCAAAGGTCCAGTCCAGTAAGTTGACTCAATAAGCTTGATGTGACGTGACGTCATCAGAAGGTTGACGCCATTCTGATCCGAAGCAAAGTCTCTCGTGTGACCAGGCTTAATTCCGTTTCCGCCAAGTCAACAATATTTAGTCTTAAGTCCCATCATATGACTATATCTGTTTCTGCTTCATTGTCGAATGCCCTGTCTGTCAGTCTGTCAGTAATATGTCCTGTCTGAAAAATACACCCACACGCACATGTCTGCGTGTATATGTGTGTGTATATATATATATGATTATAATTAAGGGTATCTAAAATATACCACCATGCTAGAGACAGCAGTCAAAACTTGACTCTTAAACCGCATCAAGTATTCATGCAGCACCAGGAGAAAAGACAAATAAACTAGCAAAGAATTATTGGATAATCCCAGATCCAAATATTTTAAATAATGATCTCATCCTTATATATATATATATATATATATGAAGTAACAAACTGAGAAAAAGAAATCCTTCAAAAAGAAATCCGACATGAATATATATATATATATATATAATATATATATATAATATATATATATATATATATATATATATATATATATATATATATATATATATATATATTATATATATATGTATACACACACACACACACATATGTATATATGTTACATGTTTCCCACAACACATCTTAGCTTATAAGTTACGAATTTTATGGCATGTCAATCAATGTAATTATTTAGCGAGATTGTTTACTGTCACACTACTTACCTCCCCTGTCTTTCTATCCATTTAACTATATGAAGCTCTGTCATTTTACCAATATGTCCATTCACACACCTATATACACACACACCTACACCCACCCACCCACACACACATGCTGTCGGTTTTTCTTTCATTTGGCACACACATTGCCTTATATCTTCAATACAGCAATATTTACCCTTGTTTCTATACCCTCAGCCCTACATACATACATATATACTGACATACATGTATGCATGCATGCATACATACATAAATACATACATACATACATACATACATACATACATACATACAGACATACATGTATGCATGCATACATACATACATACATACATACATACATACATACATACATAAATACGTACATACATACATACATGCATGCATACAACATACATACATACATACATACATACATACATACACACAACATACATACATACATACATACACATACATACACACATACATACATACATACATACATACATACATACATACATACATACATACATACATACATACATACGTACGTATATACATACAGATAGATAGATAGATAGATAGATAGATAGATAGATAGATAGATAGATAGATAGATAGATAGACAGGCAGACAGGCAGACAGGCAGTAAGGCGGACAGGCAGACAGCCATTGCCTAAGGGCGAGAAACAAAGTTGAGCGAGTAAACAAGTATGTTTTCTTGTTTGTTTTTTGTGTTTTTGTTTTTGTTGTTGTATCTGCTTTTGTGGGTGAGAATGATAGAAGAGTGCAGTGAGTGTTAGATTAGAGAAATTCTAGTGATTGTAACCTCATCAAACTGTCATGGTAAGGACAGATCACCCATTTGGAAGTGGGCAACCGGAAGGAAGTGGTTGCAACTACGCTGTCCATACCGACACAACCATTTGTCATCAAAGCCAACTGCTTGTTCATTGGTCGGTGGTAAAGAGTGCATTGGATCATTGCAGTTCGTCATTCGTGAAACTGTTTGGACTGAGTGTGGCAGCCGCCGGTGGAGAGGCGATCAGACAAACAGACGAATAAATAGGCCGGCGCGCAGGCAGACAGGCAGACAAGAGACAGACAGACAGGCAGATAGGCAGGCAGACACACATATGTACACAAACACACATACACTTACACACACACACACATATATATATATATATATATAAGTAGATGTATATATGTGTGTGTGCTTGTGTGTATGTGTGTGTATACGTGAGCACATATATGTATTATATATGTATATATTTATTTATATTTATATCGATGCATATATACACACACCTTTGAATGCGTGTGTGTATATATATGTATGTATATATATATATATATATATATATATTATATATATATATATATATATATATATATATATATACATACATATATATATAGGTAAACAGTAAAATTAAATACAGACATGGACAAGAACATGAAACACCACAGAGACGACATATGCACATACGATTTTGCTTACAAACTAAACAAAGTTTATATGTGATATGAATTAGTTGATACGATTCATTGCTAACTCGGAGTTTTGCGTACATTCAATCTGGCAACATTTGAGTCACTGAATAAGAAAGGAGTGAATGAACAGCCCACACGTAAAATTATTTATATGAGTAGGTAGAGGGGAGCGTAGGGTGAACGAGAGAGATGGCTATACATACATACATGCATACATATATACATACATACATACATACATACATACATACATACATACATACATACATATATACTTGCATGTATACCTACATATATACTTGCATATATATATATATATATATATATATATATACATGCATATATGAATATATATATGCAGATATATATATATATATGTATACATAATTCATATATATATATATATATAGAGAGAGAGAGAGAGAGAGAAAAGATAGATAGATAGATAGATAGATAGATAGATAGATAGATAGATAGATAGATAGATAGATAGATAGATAGATAAAATTAATAATAATGATAATTAATACTTATCGATGTTTTTAGTCGTTGATGTATGCATTTTCACAGAAGTCCGCGAAAACGTTTCTTCCAGAATTATCTTATGGGAAAAAAAAATTATTTTTTATACAAATTAAAAGGTTTCGAAATACTCGGCGTCTCCCACCTCACCCCGTTACACAGAAATTGAAAAAAAAGATCTTCGTTGTATAAATACATATTTTTCTGCAAACAACTATATTTTCTTTGGTGTGTTTGTTAGTGGTTCGGTATGATCACTTCTTGGAGTACGGTAGGTGGTGTTTAAGTTCGAGAGTAGCAGCGAATACGCGATAAAATTTCTGAAACACCAAAATGGATTTAAAGAACAAAAGATTAACAAACCCAAAAAATACAATGAAACAGATGCAATTATTTAGTCAGATTTTGACGAGCGAAAACGGAAACTTGTTTGACTTTAACAAAAAGCTTCGGCAACAACAGTTCGCTCTTTACTAGTGTTACAAACGAAAAAGGAAATAGCGGCCATCGGTCAACTCCAAATAATGGGAAAGACGTGGAAGAGGTGTGTTTCAAAAGTAGTGCCTCATCTTCCGAAGAATTGATGAGGTTAAAAGCGACGTGTCTCTAGTTTTCTTTCTTTTTCTACATGACAAAATAACAGTGAGTCTTCAAACAGATATTGACTGAAGCTGATGCTCTGCTCAATGCGTGACTATGTGTGCTTCTCGACCGAAACAAAGTATATAGGAGCGTGTAACCTGTTTCTTTTTTTTTTTAATCGATGATGTAAAGATAGCAGAGTTGGTATGCCATACACCTGTGCACAGAGACAGGCATTACCGTACAGAAAAGAAAGAAATACGAGGGTTACGGCTGGAGAGATTAGTTTATGTTGACCTTAGACTTGTATTTATCTTTGCGGCTCAGTACGGAAAGGTGGCGTGGCACAATGGGTTGGCAACAACATATGGTTAAGCAGAGTCTGTGCAAACATTCAGTTCCTGATGATCAAGGCCACAACGCTGTAACTAAATATACTTCACTGAGCGAGCAAAGAAGGTTGATCAAACTTGTGGTAGGAAGAAGGACCAGTTGCAACTCGAGATCTTTCTGCTTAAACGATGAGGAAAACAAAAAGTGAATGAAATACATGAGGAAAACTATCGGTAACAACAATAGTACCGATTTCCAACGATGAAGAACAAGATTACTGTTCACACTGTTCCCACAATACAACAGTCCAACTCCAATAATACACAGAGGAAATAAACTTAATTGCCTCACAGTCGATAAAAACCAGTATCAGAAGCTACCAGCGTAGGGTACCAAGAAGCCGATGAGTGTCTTCTCGTCTAGCCCAGATCAGCCATTTGCTACAAGCAACAAGACCATCTCATTGTATTTTGATAATAGGAGAGATATAGAGTCTGTTGAGGAGAGAGAAACTGCCAGTGACAGTACAAAATAAAAGAGGAACAAAAAAAAGTCACCATAAGCCAAATGCAAGAAAGAAACTGGAAGTGCCTTAAGAAAGGAGCAGACGACAGGATCGCGAGGCACAGTTTCAAGCTAATTTGCTAATCTCAGTCGCGAACACCTGGTCGCTAGAGAGAGGGTCAAAGTCTGCTCCAGCCAGCAATATATTTTAAAAATAGGGACCACCGGTCACTGATTTGCAACAAGCAAAGTTGTAAAATCTCAAGAAGAGATGAGAGTAGTGACAACTTAAGCCCTTGGCCCAACTGGTCTCGAGTAGTATCGGAGAGGATTGGTCGAAACTACGTGGACATTCCAGACTCCGACTGAAGAAGCAATTGGCTGCGAATGATCCGTGTATCTTATTTTGTCCTGTTTACCATTGTTGTGCTATCGTTCTTTTCCTTCTTGTTATGTTTGGACGATTTCTGTTTGTGGTTTTTACCATATATATATATACATATATATACTTTTCTACACTAGGCACAAGGCCCAACATTTTGGGGGAGGGACCAGTCGATTAAATCGACCCCAGTATGCAACTGGTACTTAATTTATCGACCCCGAAAGGATGAAAGGCAAAGAGGACCTCGCTGAAATTTGAACACAGAACATAAATACTGCTAAGCATTTAGCCCGGCTTGCTAATGTTTCTGCCAGCTCGCCTTATATACTTATATATATATAATTATATATATATATACTTATTATATATATATATATATATATATATATATTATATATATATATATATATATATATATACGCATGAATAAGCACTTATATATATATATATATATATAAGTGCTTATTCATGCGTATCTGCTTTTGTTTTTTGTCTATGTTTGTATATGTATCTTACTATGATAACACACACTTGCATATACGAAGAAAAAAATATTGTTAATTATTACATTTTTGTTAATAATTGTCAAATAAACCACGACTGACAAGTTTAGTATCTTTCAACTTGAGCCTTGCGCTAATCGGCTTATCTGTCGCTCAAGTGGTTTACCACACAAGAACACCTAACTAGAAACAGACCCACTAAACTGTTGCTGAGCCCTCGTCTGTCGACCGTTGTTAAAAGCCAATAAGGGAAGACATATGTTCATAGTTATAACAATATTCGCTTAACTAATATCACACACTTCAGTTTTGTATAACCATGAATGCTTTATTACCTCATATATAGACATACATACATACATACATACTTACATACACTGGCGCATCCATTATTTATTTGTGCACACACACATGCATATATATATATATACGTCCAGACCTATCATACGCACTAATACTCTCTCATACACACACACACACACACACACACCCTTATACATACTAATACATACTAATACATACACCAACCCTATACATACACACGTCCAGACCTCCCCTACGCACTAATAGCTGGTCATTCAACCCTATTATCAACCCTATTATCTCCCCTTATTTCGCTCTCGCGTCTCATGTTTGATCTTTGACCTCTGGCCGAAATCAGATCGCCATGTTGATTCGTTAGTTACTGCACGCATTTTTTTCTCTCCTTCTTTCTGTGTTTTTTTTCTCTCTGTGTATCTTTCTGTTGAAGAGCGTAGGCTCGAAACGTTAAAGACTTGTTTTATTTATATTTCCTGAGCGCCATACTAATACAATTGTTTGTTTGTTTCCCACCTGCCTTCGTCTTTTGTTAATTATCATAAAGCTCCCCGTTATATATATATATATATATATATATATATATATATATATATATATATATATGTATGTATGTATGTATATATATTTCATCGATATCTACTCATGTACATGTATGTGTATGTACGAATACATGCACTCACACACACACAAACACACACACAAAAAGACGTATATATACATACATATAGTAGCTGTTGTACCCGGCGTTTCCCGGGTTTTCTCTGTTAAGGATAAGCCTATGCCGTTCTAACGGTTGCTTGATGAAATTTCTTTCTGAATCTTACGGTTGACGTCATGTTCGAGGTATTTTAGCAGAGGTACCCGATAATTGGAGTGTAGTTCAATTGCACGCAAAATGTCTATTAATTTTATAATATTCCTCTGCTCACGCGCAATTATCGATTTTTTGTCAACTTTACATGCCGCATTCAACTTATAGACATGAACTGTAATAACGTGTAACGTATCTTAAAAATCGATTGAATAGTCTCTGAAAAAAGCTGATACATGCTTGTGCCCTTCCGATTCCTCTGGAATTAAATTAAATCCTTTACCGTCTCCCCTACCACGCAATTTACCTAAATCTCAAATTTCATTAAAATCGGATGAAAAATATAAAAGTTACAGCCAAAAATAAAATCCCTATGGGTATTTGCACGCAAAAAAAAAACCTATTGATATTATAAAACCACTGCTCAGGCACAATTATCGACTTTTTGTCAACGCCATATACTGACATCAACTCACTGCCATGAGCCTTGCTCACTCATCAATTTTCATCAAAATAGGACAAAAAATGCAAAAGCTGCAGAAAAAATAACATCGTTCTGGGAATTTCCATTCAAACGCCTGATTGAGCTCATAAAAATTGATGCCAACTGAGCATTATCGAGTTTTCGAAAAATTCCAACCGTATTTGAACTTCAGGGGATGTGATCTACCTATGAGCCAAAAATCATTAAAATCGGTTGGACGGTGTGGGAGGTGTTATAGTAACCCCAAACAGACACACATACCGACATCATTATAGATTGTTTATAGATTGTTGTAAACATTATCGACCTCATATTCAAGCAAAGCAAAGCACATACATTGAGTATGTCTGGTTATTAATGCACACACACACGCACACGTGCGAGCACACAAACTCGCGTGCGCATATATATGTATGTATGTATCACAGTATCGACCAGGCCATCAGATACTGTTACACACCGCTTGTCACAATGCGATTTCAACTTTGTCCTGATTACGCCATTCTTTTCCACCTTGACCCAAATTGCTTAACCAAACTGCTTTCCTGTCGTCGTGAAGACCTTCCAAGTGGCCTTTCCCGATACCTTTGATATTAGTCAGCAACTGCACTAGACCACCTGTTGTCTGTGACTCTTGCGAAATGTCCGGCTCAGCAGAATTTGTGTTTTCAGTACTCTGTGATCACATTGTTCATTCCGCTCTGTTACCGAGTTATCTCATTTTGAACACACTTTCTAATGTCGTAGCCAATCGATGATCGATCCTTTTCGAAGTAGGTCACGTCTCACTTGCATAAAAAAAAGCGCAGGTAGGACGGTGCTATTGAAAAATCTGGCATACATATACCTTTCACACCGCACTGCCATGAATTCAGGACCCGCATGGATGTCGGTCAGTTTCTGCCCCGCACAAATCTTCTCGTCTTCTACTCTGGGTTTACACAGTTTCACAACAGTCGGGATTGCTTCTCGAAGCTTGGTCACTGTCCATCCAACTGGACAGTACCAGTTGAGTATTGGGTTCGATGTAATCGACTTACCCTTCCCTCTATTCTGCTCGCCTTGTGCCAAATTTTGAAACCATTATTAGTAGTATTGTTAAAGCAGGGAGCTGGCAGAATCGTTAGCACGCCAGGAAAATTACTTAGCGGCATTTCGTTCATTTTACATTTTGAGTTCAAACTCCGCTGAGCATGACTTTGTCTTTCATCTTTTCAGCCCTTCAGGATCGATGAAATAAATACGAGATGATAGGCCTGTCCCACAAAATCTCAAGTCTTGCGCCGATATTAAAAAGGATGATTCGCACATGTGTTAAGGCGGAGAGCGGACAGAATCGTTAGTACGTCGGACACAATGCATAGCGACACTTCTTCCGGCTCTTTACGTCGTAAGTTCAAATTACCCCAAGATCCACGTCGTCTTTCATCCTTTCGGGATCAATAAAATAAGTACCAGGTGAACATTGGGGTCGATGTAATCAACTAACTTTCTGTCTGTCTCTCTCTCTGTCTCTGTCTCTCTCTCTCTCTCTCTCTCTTTCTCTCTCTTCTCTCTCTCTCTCTCTTTCTACAATTGCTGGCCTTCTGCCAAAATTTGAACAATTGGTTCTACTAATATTGGTTTCGAATTTTGACACAATGCCAGCAGTTTTTAGGAAGGGCCCAAGTTGATTACATCGACCCAAGTACTCAACTGGTACTTATTTCATAGACCCCAGAAGGATGAAAGACAAAGTCAACCTCGGTGGAATTTGAACGCAGAACGTAGAGAGGGACGAAATGCCGCCACGCATCATTACCGCTTTGATTAGTTTTACTAATGTTCTTGTTTCTTTGCTGTTGTTGTTGTTGTATATTGGAATGTCGTTGCAGCTGACGTCATTGTTATTATTTCAGTTGTTTTCCTTGTTAGTATTGCTTTTGCTAGTGTTGTGACTGATGATGTTATTGTTGTTGTTGTAGTTGGTATTCTTTTAGTCGTTGTTACTGTTGTTGTTGTGTTGTTGTTGTTGTTGTTGTTGTTGCTTAGCTTTACTACCTGACCTTTCCTGCTGATCAGTTAAATACATCAATGTCATTGGCTACCAACGGTGGAGTGATGGCGTGGGACAGTAAAGATAGCAACATATAGAAAGGTGATATTATTGCACGGATTTATTCTCTATCTATCTATCTATCTATCTATCTATCTATCTAGCTAGCTAGCTAGCTAGCTAGCTTCTTCTCTCTCTTTATATATATATGTATATATATATTTATATGTATATATATATATATATATAGTATATATATTATATATATATATATATATATATATTATATATATATATCTATCTAAGCTATCTCTCTCTCTTTATATATATATTTATATGATATGTGTATATGTGTATATGCGTATGAATGTAAGTAGTATGTACGTATATGTGAGTATGTATATATGAATGTATGCACGTATTCATCTATATGTTCTTATGTAAGTAGTATGTATATGCGTGTATGTAAGCATATGCGTGTATGTAAGCATATGCGTGTATGTATGTATGTATTTCAATATGTGTGTATGTGTGTATGAACAAATATTGCACGTAAATGAATTTTGCACATGTTCAGTATCTGTTACGATTGTTTCGGTCGCCCCCCGTTTTTAACGCCATTTCACGTAAATGGTTTCAAGTGAAAAGTTTACGTAACATTTGCGGTTGATTGCATTAGAGTGACACTTCATCATATTTACATCATGTAAGTATATATTTGTGTGTGTATGTATATGTTTATGTGTATATATATATATATATATGTGAGTGTATAAATATGTATATATATTTCTTTTTGTCTTTTTACTTGTTTCAGTCATCTGACTGTGGCCATACTGGAGCAGCGCCTTTAGTCGAACAAATCGACCCCGGGTCATATTCTTTGTAAGCTTAGTACTTATTCTATCGGTCTCTTTTTGCCGAACATCAGGCGATGTTTGGGAGGGGGGACAAACACAGGTACAAACATATACACACACAGACATATATACATATATATATATGTTAATAAAATAGAACATATGCATATATATAAACATATATGTACGTACCTACCTCTACATGTACATATACACGCATATATGTGTACATATATATATATATGCGACGGGCTTCTTTCGGTTTACGTCTACCAAAACCACTCACAGGGCTTTGGTCAGCCTGAGGCTATAGTAGAAGACAATTCCCCAATGTGCCACGCAGTGGGACTGAACCAGGAACCATGTGGTTGGTAAGCAAGCTACTTACCACGCAGCCACTCTTGCGCCTATATATATGTGTGTGTGTGTGTGTGTGTATGCGTGTGTATGTGTGTGTGTGTGTGTGTGTGTGTGTGTGTGTGTGTATGCACATGTGTGTATGTACGTTTATATTTCTGAGTTTGGGTGTGCGTGCCTGCGCGTGTATGTGTGTGTGTGTGCGTGTGTGTGTATGCGTGTGTGCGGGTGCTACTAGGGGTAGAGGCGTGAAAATAAACTAGATGAAAAAGAGATATGGTAGCCGAAATCGCTTCACGCCTCCACCGCGTTGTACCCTTCTCCTGTCACCCCCCCCCCAACAGCTGCTCCGCCTCCCCTCCGCCTCATCCTTGTTAGACAAAGATTCTGACAATGATAGATGGAAGGATGGATGACTGATTAAGGCTACAAAGAGAAAGAGTGAGAGAGATAAGGGAGTAGAATGGAGACGTGGGAGAAGGAGATGATGATGAAATTGAGAGAGGGTTGAGGAGGAGGAAAGGAGGGAAGGAAGGGCTGACACGCTTCAGTGAATCCCGTCTGTCAGCAGCTTGTGTCAAGGTTCGGCGAGTTCAAGTGACTTAGTCCTGGTGTTGATTCCTTAATCTGACAAAAGAGCCATAACGACAACGAACAGGCCCTGTACGTGGTCGTTCGATCTGGCATAAATAGCAGCTAAATCTCCTTCAAATCATACCCGTCTGTCGCCAAAGAATGAAGGACACGTTAACCAATGTTAAAATAAACATACGAAATGCCACTCAGCATTTTGTCCGGCGTGCCAACGATTCTAACCAGCTCGATACCTTAACAGACAGATTGGTTATGGCTGGAACGCTTTTGATCACGGGTTTATAGATACACTGAATTAGGGTAATCCGAAGCTAAACAACATCAACAACTACAACAATAAAAACGTTACGCAGGTCTACGAGATCATCCGACTGGCTAGAAACAGCCGCTCAAAACACGCTCAAATCGCATCCGACCAACACTTTAGTTAAGGTTTAGGAAATAAATGAGATGGTGATAGTTGGAATACCTTTAATCATAGGCTTGGTCAATCATGGTTGAACTGGGGATAAACGACAGCATTGATAGTGACAACGAAGATAACAGCAATTATTGTTTCTGAGTCACATAAAGAGCAAGAGTTTTCAGGTAAAGATTTGGTCGATGACATCGCGCCAGTACTTGAGTGCTACTTTATCTTAAGGTTATTGAGAATAATCTACAAGACAACAACAGCAACAACAATAATCCTTTCTACTATAAGGAAGTTTGGGGGAGGGGGCTAGTCGATTACATCGACCCCAGTGCTCTAGTGGTACTTATTTCATCGACGTCAAAAGGATTAAAGACAAAGTCGGTCTCAGCGGAACTTAAGCATACACACATACACACATGCGAGTACGCACACACACACATACACACACACATACACACACACACACACACCACACACACACACACACACCACACACACACACATACAATCAAGCTTTATATACATGTTTACGGCCATATCACTTTGAAAACACCGGTTGTCGTCCGATCACCAAAGTTAAGCAAAGTCGAGTCTAGTTAGTACTTAGATGGGTGACCGCTTGGGAAACCTAGGTGCTGTAAACATCTTTCTATCCTATATGTATGTGTGTGTATATGTTTGTGTATCTGTGATTGCCCCTCCAACATCGCTTGACAACCGATGCTGGTGTGTTTACATTCCCATAACTAAGCGGTTCGGCAAAAAGAGACCGAGAGAATAAGTACTAGGCTTACAAAGAATAAGTCCTGGGGTCGACTTGTTCGACTAAAGGTGGTGCTCCAGCATGGCCGCACTCAAATGACTGAAACGAAAGGATGAAAGAATATATCGTCGTTCTGTGTCACATAAGTTCAACTTCAATATCAAATGGGATTTTAACGGATTTCAAAGACAAACAACACAAATTAATAAATTAATATTTTTATTGCTCTGGTTACTGTTTTATGCTTAAATATTTGATCCCCAAATGACCCGTTTCAAAAGGGCAGTTAGCAAAAGATAGGCAAACAGAGGGGGTGAGGGAGAGGAATAAAGAAGAAGAAAACTTGACAGGCAAATATTTCGGTTGTCTCAGTTGAGGGTCGGGAACCAATTGAGCAAAGTTCAAATCGTTACCGCAGCGGCACATCGAAACTTCCGGCAAGTCTTGTGTATTCCATGCGCCAAATGTAAATATTACCTCGAATTCATTTGGCTGCATGCGGTAGTTAGCATTTTGTCTGAGGCTAATTTCAAGCATCGCATCAATTAAATATTTTTCATTTAGTTTTTTTTTTTAATAACAAACAATATGGATTATTAAAATTCAATTTTATTGTTTTTTTTCTGTTGATTTTGTTTGTTTTTGTTTTATTCTGTTTTAATTCAAAAAAATTTTCGATCTCAAAGGACCATTCTCAAAAGTTTGCGGAACATTAACAAATAGAAAGAAAAGATAAAATGAAGGGAACAGACACTGCGACTGCTAACTCTAAGTGTGACTTCTATTATAGCCCAGGGACGACCAAAGGATTTGGTAGACAGAAACTGAAAGCAGCCCATCGTATGTATGCGTGTGTGTATGTGTGTGTGTACGTGTGTGTCTTTTAGTTTGTCCCCCACAACCGCTTGACAACAGGTGTTGTTTACATCACCGTAACTTAGCGGTTCGGCCAAAGAGAGAGTAAGAATAAGTCAAATAAGTGCTTTGGTAAGTCTGTTCGACTAAAGCCCTTCAAGACAGTACCCCAGCATGGTCGCAGTCCAATGACTGAAACAAGTAAAAGGTAAAAGATGTGTGGAGAGAGAGAGAGAGAGAGAGAGAGAGAGAGAGAGAGAGAGAAAGACAGAGACAGACAGAGACAAAGGGAGAGAGAGAGAGAGATTGTTTTAGAGAAGCAGTGTTAACAATACAACATGACAGGCATTTAAAAGATTTTCCGTTATATTGAATTCCATTCCATTTCTTGACAGAAAAATATATAATCTCTACAATCTATAATTTACTGTATACAATGTATATTGCATAAATATTTGGGAAAGAGGTTGGAGCATCGGATAGAATGCTTCGGGCGATTTGCTTTGATTCTTTGCACCCTCTCGCTGGTGCCAACTTTTCCTTTCAGTTTTCCACCTTGATAAATAAATAAAATACCAGTCAAATATTGGAATCATTCTTTCCCCCACCTACCCACTCTCTCTCTCGATTCTTCTTCTCTTCTTTCTCTTCTCTCTCTCTTTTCTTCTCTCTCTCTCCTCTCTTCTCTCTCTCTATCTCTCTTCTATCGCTCTCTCTCTCTCTCTATATCCGCTCCTCTCTCCTCTCTCTCTCTCTCTCTCTCTCTCTCGGAATTGGTTACGTTGCAATTTAAAACGAGTAATAGGAAGCCAATCACAGGTTCCCCTTTTTTTCCAAAATGCTGAATGTCTGAACGAGTCGCTAACAGCATCATACCATATAAAGAATGATTGCTCTGTGTCTGATATTGGAGACATGTATCCCCGTAATTTGGGGATGCTGATTTCAAAAATGAAATCCATTTTGCTCTATCACGTCAAGATTTTTCACAAATTGAAATGTCCATTTTTCAACAATTATAGTATTGTCACCATTTCTAAGGATAGACTTGGCTTCATCAAATGCAATCCCATGTATGGAACTTGAGATAACTTTGTAAAACATATTTTTACAATATCATTTAAAGTAAAAGAAACTACAAAAGAGAAATCAAAAGTCATGATTTAAGTATCTTCAGTAAATAAAAAGCATCAACCTTGAGCAACTTCACTATTTTCAGTCTAAGCAGTTTTAAATGTCACGATGATGAGAGAAATGTTCTTTATAGAATAAGATGTTAAACAACACATTTCTGTAGCCCTTGACAATATATATGTCTTATATTTGTGGAATGTGTCTACGAATATGCCTGCGCTGTGCTCGATTTAGTGTGACTATCATTGCAAACCAGGTGAGACGTGTTCTGTTGAACCTTTAACTATTTCTTGTGAAAACTGGTATTTTGAACGCGCCCTTAATATTTTGATTGTGAGGTCGCGTGGATCAAGGTCACTTTTTATCAAGCATTGTCAAAATACTGTTGAAAGAACTTCAAGTCATGTATGCTCGTTACAATCACGAATCTGCATGTGATTACTTTAGAATTGTTGACAATTATGAAGATGACTTTCCAAGGTGACAATTAGTTTGAATATGTTTTGCATTTCAGAAATACGGCCAGTTGTGAGAGAAGAAAACAACCCCGATGTTTTCTGCTAGATTTTTGGATCTAGACAGCGAAACAAAGATTACAGACTTCGTGAAGAAAGCTTACCTTTCTTATTTTGACATGAAGCTGGGTGATCAAGACAAATCCTGGCCGCTCTATAGTGTGCAAAATATGTGTTGAAACAATGAGAGAGTGGCTGTTTTGAATACTTGAGCAGAAAGTTTTCGGCTTTGTCTTATGAGAAAATTAATGTTGTTGAGTTTGATGGGCCACAGGTAAGGTGGCTGTAGCAGGACCAGCAATTTTCGGAGACAATGTCTGGTGTTGAAAGAGAAGCTTGGGATGCTTTTGCTGTAGTTGTGGAGTT
>NC_043015.1:33009493-33016993 GCF_006345805.1 Octopus sinensis
AATGGAGCTGAACGAAGATTTAACAAAATTCCTTTTTATTATTTTCTACATATGTTTCAAAGGCTGCAAAGTCCTTAATTCGGATTGAATAAGGAGTTCATTTTGCAGCCTTCTCTTCAGGAAAATCCAGGAACTTAATTCTCCAACAAAATGCACAGCAAGCTTTTCGACAAAACGCTCACGAGGAGCCCTACCTATATATAATATATATATATAGTATTATTATATATATATATATATATATATATATATATATCAAAAACTGGCGTCGGTTACGACGACGAGGGTTCCAGTTCAGTTGATTCACTCAACGTTCAGCATGCTCGTGAAATTAATGTGCATGTGGCTGAGCACTCCACAGACATGTGTACCCTTAAAGTAGTTCTCAGAGATTCAGCGTGATATAGAATGTGACAAGGCTGGCCCTTTGAAATACAGGTACTACTCATGACTGCCAGCTGAGGGGACTGGAGCAACGTGATGTAAAGTGACTTGGTCAAAGGCACAACGCGTCGTCGGGAATTGAACTCACGGCCTTGTGATCGTGAACCGAATACCCTAACCACTAAACCACGCGCCTTCATATGTCTCTAGGAGAAGATTACTCTGATATAAAACCAGATATGGTATTCAACATTTTGGGATCTTTTGCTTGCTCTTGTAGAACTAAACGCGTCCCTTCAGAAACAAAATGTACTCGAAGAATTTAGGAAATCACCCTAAAACCAAGACAAAAGAGAACCCAGCCTCTGTTCTATAGAGAAACCCTCGCAATGATGGTGAACACAAAAACAAAAGATATTCCATTTGAATTCACTTATTAGGCGCATGACTAAGTGGCTGGGGGTACCGTAAGGTTGGGAGTTTGATTCCTCAAATCTCCAGAAAGAATCGAGAATCGCATACTACCAGCAGCTGGAGATAAAAACCAAGCAAATGTTTTAGACACAAACATACATACATGCATGCATAGACGTCGAAGGTGCTACAACAGCACCGCCGTCGCAACCACCATTGCTACCAGGATTAATAATACAATCTACACCGCAACCACTTTCACCATCAACGCCACCATCAACACCTCCGCCACCATCAGCATCCTCACTCCGGCTACCACCACCATTACCAACATCACTACTACAACCACTAAACAGTAAGGCACCAACGAACACCAAACACCTATTTCAACCTCTCTCTCTTCTATTCCGCCCAAATAAGAAGCTTCTCCAATTAGGAGCAGAAGACGGGCGAAACTATTTGAGTCCTACGGGATACGGGATACACCGGATACAGAAAGTCTAGTTTCGAATCGAAGGCAAAGGAAATTAAGACAAATGGTAACATTGCAAGCGAGTTATCTTCAAACCGGAGACACACACACAAAAAAAAACAAAAAATCTAATCCGAAAATGACGACCCCCATTGAAGAAGTAACTCCCAACAAACTGTTCACTTCCTGTCTGCTGCCAAAAATTCACATTCAAGGACGAGCAGGAGTATTTTCATTTTGTGTTTAGGTCCTCTGCTGCTGCTGCTGCTGCTGCTGCTACTAGCGTTATTGTTGTTGACGATGGTGATGGTGATGATGATGGTGATCTCTTCGATTTAATTATATTCTGTTTGGAAATTTTTTTCTTTTTCTGTTTTTATTAACTGTGCGTAGGTGAGAAATCTATTTTTCCTTAAGTTCTACAGACAGAAGAACTTATTAAATTACACACACACACACACACACACACACACACACACACACACACACACACACACACATACATACACATGTATATATCTGTGTATGTATCTATGTGTACATATATATGTATATATATATATATATTTTTTTACATATTTATATATATATATATTTTTTTACATATTTATATATATATTTTTTACATATTTTTTTATATTTTTTTATTTTCTATTTTCTATTTTTTATTTTTTATTCTTTATTTTTTATATTTTATATTTTTTATTTGTTATTTTTTATTTTTTATTTTTTATTTTTTATTTATTCTCCTATCTAATTTAACACTGACACCTTGACCACTCCCCCAAGTATGATTTTTTTGCGCTATGCCTACCCCCAAAAAGTCCCCCACCAACACCCCTTTAAACCTGCCTAAATGTATAAATGCCATACAATTCTTGTTAACTAGCTTCCTGAAGAAGATTTCTCTGAATGAAACAGTTCTAGTCCTGTAGAAGCTCCTTCTATATAATAAATATATATGTATATATATATGTATATATGTTATATATATAATAAATTAATATAATAAAACATATGCATATATACATACATATATGTACGTACCTACCTCTACATGTATATATACATGCTATATGGGTACAGGACACCCAAAAAACGTCGAAGACAATGAGAAACGAAAACATAAACACAAAACCAAGGAAATGGACATTTTTTTTTTTTTTAAACAAGAACGAAAAATAGAGTACAGGTCATACAAACAAGGAAAATTCCCCTTCTTCAGTCGCCTTAATTTCATATATATATATATATATATATATATATATATATATATATATATATATACAGGGAGAGAGAGAGAGAGAGAGAGAGAGAGAGAGAGAGAGAGAGAGCCAGATGGACTGACAGATAAATAGAAAGAGAGGTGAATATGTATACAGGTGTATATATACGTACTTATTTATGCGTGTATGTATGTATCCGATAGGCTTCTTGCAAATTCCATTCAGCTGATATTGGTCAACCAAGACTATATAAACAATTGCTACACAGAGGCTTCGAACTCCGAACCACGCAATGTTGCGTGTATGCATGTGTGTGTGCATGTGTGCATGTATGTACATATATATCTTTGCGTGAGTGTATGTGTAGTGTATGCTCTTTCTGTTATACACACACACACACATACTATACTTCCTTTTGTAACTTGTTTGCGAGATTCTTTATGTGAATTCGTGTGTTGAAACAAATATCGTTGTGTCTAGGGAGAGTCATTATGCCAATATTATTAACACACGCATTAATTCAATTCCACTCCTTTATATTTTGGGTCGACAACTCTCTGTCCCACACATCCCCTCTTGTTGCGCTTATTCCATTTTGTCTTTCTGTGGTATATGTTCTTAACTGCGCATGCGCTTACATCTGTATATGTGTGTGTATGTGCGTGTGGTGTGTATGCGTGTATCTGTGTGCTTAGTATGTCTTGTGTGTGTGTGTGTGTGTGTGTGTGTGTTGTGTGTGGTGTGTGTGTGTGTGTGTGCGTGTGTTTGTATGGGTTTATGTATTATACTGTTTGTATCTGTGTCTTTTTTTTCCGTCTCATTTCCTCTTATTCTGTCTTTAGCCGTCAGGATGCGTAATGTGGTGGACAGGGAAACACTGGCGGGAGCTCAAGGGGGAGAAAGGCTCGTCAGTGCTCTACCAAGATGCTCAGTTAGAACAGTTGAGGCTCGGTAAATAACCTTGCTAAAAATAATAGCGTGTAAGTATTGGGTTTAAAAAGAAATCTGATCCAACGTTTCAAAAAAAATAAAAATAGCGGAATACCCTAACCACTAAGCCACGCGCCTAACAGCAACAACAACAACAACAACAACAGATCTCAGAGATTGACGTCTCCAAAACTTCACTCGGTACAATTCCAAAGATAGTGAAAAAATGTCTCTTTCTTAATGCTGGAGGCCAACCTGTACGAGTCACCTTTCCAGCTATATCTAGTAATACTACTCAAGCGTCTTGCGACAATAGAAGACCAAGGACAGGCATTGGTTTGGGGTAAAACAGGCGGGAAGACTGACAAAAATGTTAATTCAAGCAAAATATAAGAAAGCCATCTTTCCTAACACTGAAGGTTGTTTGCAACTGGATGGAAGCACTCCGTCGGTTACGACGACGAGGGTTCCGGTTGATCCGAATCAACGGAACAGCCTGCTCGTGAAATTAACGTGTAAGTGGCTGAGCACTCCACAGACACGTGTACCCTTAACGTAGTTCTCGGGGATATTCAGCGTGACACAGAGAGTGACAAGGCCGGCCCTTTGAAATACAGGTACAACAGAAACAGGAAGAAAGAGTGAGAGAAAGTTGTGGTGAAAGAGTACAGCAGGGATCACCACCATCCCCTGCCGGAGCCGCGTGGAGCTTTAGGTGTTTTCGCTCAATAAACACTCACAACGCCCGGTCTGGGAATCGAAACCGCGAGTCCGCTGCCCTAACTACTGGGCCATTGCGCCTCCACATGCAAAAGATAAACTGCTAAGAGCCGATTTATCAATCCTTAAACGTTTGCTGCAAGGAGGACATGTCTACTTTATTAACCAGTCTGGCATCTGAGCTGCTCACAAGCTCACGAGCAGTTTAAAGACGGAATATTTTGAGTACATATATCCGGAGAAAAAGCATGCAAAAGATTCTTTGGTCACAGTGTACCCTGATAAAACTGAGGGAACGTCTTCTCAGCTGTGTATGGATGGAATGCCTATATTCCGAGTTCAAATTCCGTCGAGGTCGGTCGACTTTGCTTTCATCCTTTCGGGGTCGATAAATTCAGTACCAGTGAAACACTGGGGTCGACGATGCAATCGACTTATCCCCTCCCCCAAAATGGCTACCCTTGTGGCAAAATTTGAAACCACCATTATCATTTATTTATTTATGTATTCATTCATTTTTCTCTAAACAAAACCTGATAAATTGATGAATGTTTTTCCGTTCACCTCACAAAATAATCTTAACACAAGTCTTTATTCTTCATACGATATTCATCGCAGAGACACTGAATATTTTATATACAATAATAAATATACTGTTGGTGTATACACTTATATTTAATATCACAACGTTTGAGGATCAGCGATTTATTTAGTCATACAATGTTTAAGGGTCATGTATATAGATTACTATAGTTTCATGTCACTCGTGGTTCTGTATCTCGAGTATTTAATAACACCAAACAAAAACCGTAGCTGGCGTGAATGCATTCATATATATATATATATATATATATATATATATATATATATATATATATATATATATATATATATATGTATATAATAAGTATATGTATGTATATGTATGTATATGTATGTATATATAGTGTATGTTATACACATATATATGTGTGTATATATATATAATCGTACATATGCATATACATTCATACACTCACGTATATGCACATACACACGTACATACAAACACACACACATATAAATATATATAAATATGTATGTATATACATATATGTAGATGTGTGTGTATGTGTGTGTGCGCGCTCGTGTGCACGTGTGCGAGTTTTTGTGACTGTGTGCGTGCGTATGCGTGTGTATGCGTGTGTGTGTGTGTGTGTGACTTACAGCTTAAAGATGAAAAAAAAATGCAGAAGTTAAAAAAGATATGATTTTTCTGCTCAAATACTCCAAAAAAATTATGGTTCCCCTGGTGTGACACAAGACGAGGGCTTTTCATGATTTTTTTTCTTTCATATTTTTCTTTCATATTTATTTATTCTCTCTGTTCTTGAATTCTGCGAAAGAAAAATAATAACATGTGTATCATAAAAAAAAACCCAATATAAAGCAATATTTTTGATGAAGAATAGAAATGAGATGGTGTTGTGGGTGAGGTTATATATTGAGGGGGCTGAGATATGAAATATGTTTTTTAGTTTTTACAAACACACACACACACAGCCATATACATACACACACATACATATATATGTGCGTATGTATGTATATATATAAATATATATCTTTATAATATATATATATATATATATATATATATACATAAAACATTATACAAATATATGTATATATAATAGATATGCATATATACATATAATGGATATATATATATATATAATATATATATATATATATATATATATATACATATACATATATAAACATATATATATATATATATATATACCACATATATATATGCATATATATGTATGTATATATATATATATACTCTGTATGTGTGTTGCCTGTGTGTGGATAGATATGTCTGTGTTTATGTATATGCGTGGAAATTTATGTTTTGCCTATATATATATATTTAAACTAGTATACCCGTGCCATCAAAAATGACGTAATTTTAGAAGAAATAAGCTGAAACTGGTATTTAATAAAATGCATTTCATACATTTGATAAAGATTTGTGCTGTAAGATTATATAAATTTTTGATCGAAAATGCTTTCTAGGATTGGAGGCAAAGAGAACTAAATATGCGGGGAAAAGTGTCGTTTAGATTTGTTTTATAATTTTTTTTTTTTAGGCTACAACAATAACTTATTTATTCAATTGATAAATAGTCCTCCATCTATTATTTTATTTAAACACTGGTGAGCCTGCGCCGTCGAAAACGACAGCAATTCATGCATGTATTAAAAGTTATGCATATTGGTGATATGTGCTATGTAATGCGAAAAGGTCTGGCTACAGTTAAGCTAGTTTGGTTCATACGTGAAGGATATCCCTGGAAAAATACTTTGAAAGTCCTCATCTATAACAGAAATTCAACTCGTGGGTCTCCTTATTTGTTCTACAACTGAAGTAAGCGATTAAAATTTTTTTCTAAAAACTGCATTATAAATACATACGAGGGTCGGCCGAAAAGGTCATAGGCTTACCACGTTACTCCCATGGAATGTGATCAAATGAGATTTATTTTTCAACATAATTCCCCTTGCGGCCCGCACACTTTGTTAATCGGCGTTGCAGTGCTTGGATCCCTTGGGTGAAGCTTTCATCTTGTTGCTCAAATAAGTCACCAACAGCAGATATGATGTCATCATCACTGGGATACAGGTCCCCAGCCAAACTTTTGTTCATGTGGGGAAACAGATAACAGCCAGATGAATCAGGAGAATAGGAAGAGTGACCAACCAGATGAAAGCCACAGTCGCACACAGCAGCCATTGAAACCAAGGATTTGTGTAACGGTGCATTGTCCTGATGAAACAAGACCCCTTTCGTCAGTTTTCTTGCCCGTCTGATCTTGATAACCTTTCGTACCCGCCTCAGCAGGTTGACATAGTACACTCCATTAAAGGTGAGTCCCTTTTGAAGATAGACAGTAAAAACAATGTCTTTTGCACCCCAAAAAACTGAGGCTTCCACCTACATTGCAAATGAAACGACCTTGGCCTTCGTTGGAGCAGTTGAGGAGGGTGGGGTGTTTGCACTGCGTGGATTATGTCTTTGTGTCTGGTACAAAGTGACGAACACAACACTCACTCTGGCTAAAGAAACGTTCAAAGAAATCCGATTTTAGATTTTCCCGTGATGTGATCAGCCTGGTGCGCTTTTGATCAGGTGTCGGAAGACGTGGCACCCACCGAGTAGAAACGTTCGTCGTACCAAGTTCATAATGCAGAATACTTTCAACTCTCTCACGAGATACAGCTTCGATGCATCTAGGAATTGATTCATACAGCTTCCTCACTTCATTGAGAGGAATCTAGAGTCATTCTTCCTGCAAAACCTGCTCC
>NC_043015.1:33021993-33026668 GCF_006345805.1 Octopus sinensis
ATATATATATAGATATTATATATAATATATATATATTATATATAATAATATACATATATATATAAATACATATATATATATTATATAATAATAACGATATAATAAATAAATAGAATATATGCATATATACAAACATATATGTACATACTTACATCTATATGTATATATACATGCATATATATATGTAATATTACATGCATTATATATATAATATATACATGAATATATCTATAATAATATATATTATATATATATATATATATATATATAATATATATATGAGTACAGGATACCACAAATAAACGTAGAACACAACGAGAAACGAAAACATAAAATCAAACAAGGAAACGGACTTTTTTTAACAACGAGAAAACAGAGTACAGGACAAACAATACAAGGAAAATTCCCCTTCATCAGCTGCCCCTGGTTCGACTCAATGCGTGTTTTGAAGGTAAGGGCAGAACACGGCCAGGCCGAAGCAGTCCTTCCTGCAAAAGGAATTAAATAAAATTCTTATATATATATATATATATATACATTAGTAAATAAATGGCACAACTAAGTACCGATATTTACTGGAAATAGCGAACGTAAAAATACGACGCTAATGTGTAGCTTCACCGCGTATGTATTAGCAAAAATGCGTGTGTGCAACAAATTAGAGAAAAAAAACCGTCTTACTCAAGGGAGAACATCTGAAAGATGAAACACCCGGAAAATGATAATGTGGTACCTGCAGGTTTCAGGTTTTACAAGATAGGTCTCTCACCCATATTTTGTTTTACCTTCATCAGCCAAACATATAACAAGACGAAATCTATCTACGAGTTACCACATTAATACTAACACACTCGACTGAAATGCGGAACGCTAACAGTACGAGAAACGGTGAGAGTTTACAAAAACAAACAAAAGAAAAAGACAGACATGTAAACAACAACAGATGCATTAGTTTAACGCTCGGAAGTGAGAAAGTCTTTACGTTTCGAGCCAACGCTCTTCCTCAGAAAGGAACACAGAAATAAACAGGGAAAGATATATATATATATATATATATATATATATAATATATATATATATATATATATATATATATATATATATATATATATATATATACGAACACACCCATACATATATAGATATATAGATAGAATGGTCAATGGTGGCTTAACTATTTCAAGGTCATAAAGAAGCCTTTATGTGATCACTCGAGTTGCTAGAAATAACAGCAAAACCTCACTAAAAGCACACCCTAGTGTCATAAAAACGGTAATGACATTCATATTTTGGTAGTGTTTACAGTGTAGTGGCATTCATAGTAGTAGTAGTAGTAGTAGTAGTAGTAGTAGTAGTAGCAGCAGCAGCGGTGGTGGTGGTGTAGTGATGTGTGTGCGTGTGTGTGTAGTGTATAGAATCATGTGTGTGTATGCGTGTGTTTGTGTGTGTGTATGCAGTGTTATCTGTGTATGCATGTGTGCGTATGAGTGAGTGTATATGTGTGGATGAGTGTGTGCGTGTGTGAGTGTGTATGTGTGTGTGGTGTAAAATATGTGTGTATGTGAGTGTGTGCATGTGTGTATGTGAGTGTGTCCGTGTACGTATCTGTGTGCGTGTGTGTGTGTGTGTGCACGCGCGCCGAATTTAGAAGTGTATGTGTGTGCGTGTGTCTTTGTGTGTGTGTGTGTGTGTGTATGTGTGTGTGTGTGTGTGTGAGTTTGTGTGTGTGTGTGTGTGTGTGTGTGTGAGTTTGTGTATATGCATGTGTGTGTGTGTGCGTGTGTGCCGAATTAGGAAGTCAACATCCAGGCATGTTGTCAAACAGCATGACGTACTAAATGGAAGACTTTTAGCCCAAAAACACTGCTCTCACCCACACCCACCCCTACACACACACCATCGCATCGCCCATCATCACCACCATCACCATCACAGCGATCTTCACATCCCTCTCTCTCTCTCTCTCTCTCTCTCTCTCTGACTAACAAGAAAGAACCCCCCTCATTCTGCCTTCCCTCCCACCCTCGCAAATATCCTCCTCTTACTCAGACCTTCCTCCCCACCCCACCCCCTGCACCGACCTCCACCCCCCTCCATGCAGCAGGGGTTCAATCTCTTGGTAATATTTATAAATGACTCCATCGTAACATCACCAGCGACAGACAGAAAACCGATAAATCCTCAACAAATAACAAAACACCCACCCTACACACACCCTACACACACCCTACACCACACACACACACACACACACACACACACACACACATACACACACACACATACACCCACACACACCAAAAAAAAATATTGTTTTCCCAAGCAACTACTTACCCCTACTACCAGAACCACAACCACCTGCACTGTCATCGCTGTCATCGCCACCTCCATCACCATCATCATCATCGACATCATCGACATCATCGTCATCATCATCATCATCAACATCATCATCATCGTCGTCGTGATCATCGTCATCGTTATCATCATCATCGTCGTCGTCATCATCGTCATCGTCATCATCATCATCATCATCATCATCGTCGTTGTCATCGCCATCATCATCACCATCATCATCGTCGCCGTAGTCGTCGTCTTCATCATCATCGACATCATCTTCATCATCGACATCATCGTCGTAATCGTCATCATCATCATCATCTTCATCATCGTCGTCGTCATCAACATCATCATCATTGTCCTAAGCGTGATCATCATCGTCATCGTTATCGTCATCATCGTTATTATCGTCGTCCTTCTCGTCGTTGTAATCGTCGCCAAGCTCATCGTCATCGTCATCATCATCAGCTGCAGCAGCATTGTCGTCTTTCCGTCCTCGTTTATCTTTCTCTTTTCATTCACACATATATATATATATGCACACACATATATAAATAAATACATACACACTACAACACACACACACACACACACACACATATTATATTGTGTGTGTGGGTGTGGTGTTTGTGTGTGTGTGTGTGTGTGTGTGTGTGGTGTGTGTGGTGTGTGTGCGTGTGTGTGTGTGTGACCGCGTGTGTACCGGGTTGGCGATTTTTTTTCCCTCTGTCTTTCCTTCTCTGGATCTTTCCTTCTCCTATGTTTCCGACGAAGAGCTCCGCTCAAAACGTTAAACCCTCCTTCTTTCCTTCTTTCCTGAGCGTCAATAATACTATATTTGTTCCACGCTCCTCGCGTTGTTGTGTTTTTTTTGTGCTTTCCTTGTTTGGATTAACTTTATATATATATGTAATATATAAATAGATATATATATATATATATATATATATACATATAGATATATATACATATATATATCGTTCTTCCAGGTTAGATATTGTTGCCAACAAAACTGTTTGTTTCTTTTCCCTCATAATATCAAATCCACCGCCGCCAACTCATTTGCAACATTCTAACCCCAGTATCTACCTTCTATGTCATTGCTGTCTATGCCACCCCAGCCTCATCACAACCCAGTACCCACCACCCCACATACCCCCGTTCAATTCACTGTACTTTCATCGTTGCTGTACCACCCCCCTATTGCATATTAAACTCTCCTATAAACTTAGCACTTTGAACACGTGCACACACTCACACATACATATGCATGCATAAATACCCACATGTACACAGACACACACAAACGTTTAGGCAGAATAAAATCCTAATGTAAATCGAATTAAAATTATGGACCTAATAAGAGGGTATTTGTATGTGAACCTACAGATAAATTGCGTGTGTTTGCGCATATATATATATATATATATATATATATAGATATATTATATATATATATATATATTATATATACAAATTGGAGATAGGGGTTGTAATGCAACCCTCCATGGGATAACATATATCCAATATACTGCTAGTGAAGTACCCAACAAAGTTAATACATAAATGTTAATGATTGCGATGTAATCAATTCATTTACTGTATTCTATGGGCAAAGGTAAAATGATTTACCACAAATTTAGATATATTTCTCCATTTTCTTATCTTGTATATATATATATACTCTTTTACTTGTTTCAATCATTTGACTGCGGCCGTGCTGGAGCACCGCCTTTAGTCGAGCAAATGGATCCCAGGACTTTTGCCGAACCGCTAAGTTACGGGGATGTAAACATACCAGCATCGGTTGTTAAGCGATGTTGGGGGACAAATACAGACACACAAACACACACACACACACATAAATATATACATATACATATATACGACGAGCTTCTTTCAGTTTCCCTCTACCAAATCCACTCACAGGCTTTGGTGGCCCGAGGATATAGTAGAAGAGACACTTTGCCCACGGTGCCACGCAGTGGAACCATGTGGTTGGTAAGCAAGCTACTTTTATTCATACAATTGGCCACAAGGGCCTTACAAAGAAAGGAAGCTGCGGGCTGACGAAGGACATAATGAGATGGAATGATAGATGATATGATATAATGAGGGCAACTGCAACGCCCCCGATTGCTGCTTATCACCGGCCATGCATATATAAATATATAATATATATATATTATATATATAATATATAATATATATATATATATATATTAAATATAGTATATGAAAGAATGGAGTTGAACGACTAGTTACAAATATCCTTTATTCTCGACATATGTTCGAAGGCTGCATATTTCCTAATTCCGAAGGAATAAGGAGTACA
>NC_043015.1:33026768-33039268 GCF_006345805.1 Octopus sinensis
GATAAAATCCTAATGTAAATCGAATTAAAATTATGGACCTAATAAGAGGGTATTTGTATGTGAACCTACAGATAAATATGCGTGTGTTGGCGCATATATAATATATATATATATTATATTATATATATTATATATTATATATTATATATATATATACAAATTGAGATAGGGGTTGTAAATGCAACCCTCCATGGGATAACATATATCCAATATACTGCTAGTGAAGTACCCAACAAAGTTAATACATAAATGTTAATGATTGCGATGTAATCAATTCATTTACTGTATTCTATGGCAAGGTAAAATGATTTACCACAAATTTAGATATATTTCTCCATTTTCTTATCTTGTATATATATATATACTCTTTACTTGTTTCAATCATTTGACTGCGGCCGTGCTGGAGCCCGCCTTTAGTCGAGCAAATGGATCCCAGGACTTTTGCCGAACCGCTAAGTTACGGGATGTAACATACCAGCATCGGTGTTAAGCGATGTTGGGGGACAATATACAGACACACAACAAACACACACACACACACCCTAAATATATACATATACATATATACGACGAGCTTCTTTCAGTTTCCCTCTACCAAATCCACTCACAAGGCTTTGGTGGGCCCGAGGATATAGTAGAAGACACTTTGCCCACGGTGCCACGCAGTGGAACCATGTGGTTGGTAAGCAAGCTACTTTTATTCATACAATTGGCCACAAGGGCCTTACAAAGAAAGGAAGCTGCGGGCTGGACGAAGGACATAATGAGATGGAATGATAGATGATATGATAATAATGAGGGCAACTGCAACGCCCCCCGATTGCTGCTTATCACACGGCCATGCATATATAATATATATATATATATATATATATATATATATATATATATATATATATATATATATATTAAATTATAAGTATATGAAAGAATGGAGTTGAACGACTAGTTAACAATATCCTTTATTCTCGACATAGTTTCGAAGGCTGCATATATCCTAATTCCGAAGGAATAAGGAGTACATTATGCAGATTTGCGATAATGATTATCGCCATGGGCTCCTTGAGAGCGGTCAGCTAAAAGTTTTTTGTGCATTTTGATGTCGACATAAGTTCCTTGATTTTCCTGATGAGAAATCTGCATAATGTACTCCTTATTCCTTCGGAATTAGGAATATGCAGCCTTCGAACATATGTCGAGAATAAAGGATATTTGTTAACTAGTCGTTCAACTCCATTCTTTCATATACTTATAATTTAAAATATATATATATATATATATAATATATATATATATATATATATAATATATATATATATATATATATATACCAATTAAGGACTGAACACGAAAAGTGGACAGTCACATGCTAGATATAGACGTCAAATCGCATTCTCCACAAAGATTATGTTCTCTTGATCTGAGAACATAATCTTTTGTGGAGAATGGCGATTTGACGTCTATATCTAGCATGTTGACTGTCCACTTTTCGTATTCAGTCCTAATTGGTATATATAAATATTTTAATCTTCGGATTCTTTTTTTAATATGCTAGACCACTGGTCTTAATTGATAAATATCAATTTCTACCTCTTAATTAATTATATATATATATATATATATATATATATATTATATATATATATATATATATATATATATATATATATAATCTATATATATATACATAACACACACGGACATGTGCACATATATACATAACACATACACACAGTTAGATAGATAGATAGATAGATAGATAGATAGAGGAAAATTATGAGTTTGTGTGTGCGTGTGTGTGTCTGCCTGTCTGCCCTATCTGTGTCTCTGTGTGCAGTGGTGGCGGTGGTGGTGTTTGGGGTAGCAGAGGTGGAGATGGCGTAGTCTACTCAGCAAAAATATCATCATCATCATCACCAGTAGCAGCAGCAACAGTAACATTAACAAAAACAACAACAACAACTATTACAAGACCCACCAGACCACAGCAGCAACAACAACAAATATTGCAACAACAACAGGAAGTACAGTATGTCATTTAGTGTACTTTGTAGAGCATATACAGCTACCACACCTACCTTACAAATACCCCGTCCCACCCTTTAAACACCCGATTCTTCCCTTAAATATCCATCATCGTCGTCACCTTTACATCAACACCTACCATTATAATTTCATTATTCTACTCCCACTGTCACCCCGAACTCTGGGAGATGATCGTAACGCTGAACAGGTAAAAGTGTGATAGTAGGGAGGTCAACCAGGTGAGAACCTGACTTTAAATATGATACAGGGAGCAAAGTATGGCTTAACATACTTACCTGGTGTGACAGGTAAGTACGTAGATGCAGATATATATATATATAATATATTATTATATATATATATATATATATATTATATATATATATATATATATATAATAATATATAGGAGAGAGAGAGAGAGAGAGAGAGGGAGAGGGGTGAGATAGATAGATACATAGATGATACTTGGAGGATGCTTTCTTATTCTTTTTACGAAGTGCCCTGTCCATTATATCCCAGAGGTGTTCAATAGGGTTCATATCTGGTGACTGGCTTGGCCATGGAAGTTTTTTAATGCCATTCTTTTCCAACCAATCTTGAGTCTCTTTAGCCGTGTGACAAGGAGTGCCATCTTCCATAAATAGAAAGTCTTCTTTAATCATTTCACCACCGGAGAAGACTGGAAGGAATCATTTCAGTAATATGGACATATATTTATCTGAGTTTATGTTTCTCTCACACTCCACATGCTCTGATTGACCATTGCTCCAAATAGTTTCCCAGACCATCACAAAACAGCTGCCTTATTTCATTGTTGGCTGCAATCTTCTCACATCAAATTCTTGATCACAGAGTCTCCAGACCCACACTCTCTACTGTCAGAAATTACAGCAAATCTGGACTCATCAGAGAATATGAAAGTGTCCCAAAATGCTAGCGGCCACTCCACCGTCTCATTGGTCCAATCTTTTCTCCACTAAATATTGGCTGGTTGAAGAATTGGCTTCCATTTTGCTGCTCTGCCGTAGTAGCCAAGTTTGTGAAGTTACCCGGCAGCTGTTTTGAGACTGACATCAACTTGTTCTGCTATGTTAGAGGCCTTGCAATGAAGATTATCCTCCAGACTTCACTTAACAAAGCAAAGGGTCCTGTCAGAGGGCTCTGGTCGACCTGGGCAAGGTGATGCGGACGTCTTCACCTCTCTGGTAAATTGCACAGTTACCCTATAAACTGTAGAAAGCGAGATCCCAATGTTTTCTGCGATTTTACGCTAAGTCCACCGTCAGATTGACGCACAATACGGCCTCTTTGAAATTTGGACAATTCCAAAGCTTCTTTTGTATGTAGCATGGTTAAACAGTCACATATAGAACCTGAAATATAAAAATGTCCATTAATAAAAAGAATATAAACCTTTTCAAGTTAAGATAATCATAAAACAATGCTATACGGGGTGTCATGTGTGGGGTGGGGTCTGCTCAATTTTTCTATTTAATTTAGAATAAATTTTGACTGGGCACCTACTTATTAGCAAGGTTGTGAATGAAGCCCTTGCAAATTTGTTTAGTCTCAGATATCGTGATCATTTGTAGCGTATAAAATTAAGGGTTTGCGTTCTCTCCCAAGTTCAAACGTACTTTGCTCCAGACGGGTTCGTATGTAACCTGTTGCTCCTGGATACTGCATTTACAAACTCCTTATCAATCGTCTGTAGATGCCCTCTTTCTCTTGTATGTTTCTAACCACATTTCTATTGAGAGGGCAGCTGATTTCCACCACAGAACATATCTTTGTATGTATGTATGTATGTATGTATGTATGTATGTATGTATGTATGTATGTATGTATGTATGTATGTATAACAAACTGTTTAGTTGTTTTACGTAGAAAAAAATTAAAATACTCAATACCTTATGAAGAGTCAATATATTCATTATAATATAGTTGATAAATATTTCTACTTTTCCACAGGACTTTAAAGATATTAATGATGAAATTATGGGTATTTTTTTTTCAATAATATGGATAGAAACTATAAAGAAGTATAGTTTATTCAAATAACTATCTATGTCTAAAAGAAATACTCTTTCATACTTAAGCGCGCGCGCACACACACACACACATACACGAGCGCACGCACGTGTGTATGTGTGTGTACACATACATATTCCCATACATATGTACGTGCATACAAACATTTTTATGTATATGATCAGTTCAAGTTTTACTACTTCATTTTACTACCCCTTTCATTAAAAATATATTCTCTTCTACTCTAGGCACAAGGCCCGAAATTTTGGGGGAGAGGTCCAATCGATTAGATCGACCCAAGCACGCAACTAGTACTTAACTTATCGACCCCGATAGGATGAAAGGCAAAGTCGACCTTGACAAAATTTGAACTCAGAACGTAAAGACAGACAAAGTACCTATTTCTTTACTACCCACAAGGGGCTAAACATAGAGGAAACAAACAAGGACAGACAAACGGATTAAGTCGATTATATCGATCCCAGTGCTTAACTGGTACTTAATTTATCGACCCCCGAAAGGATGAAAAGGCAAAGTCGACCTCGGCGGAATTTGAACTGTGAACGTAGCGACAGGCGAAATACGGCTGCGCATTTCGCCCGGCGTGCTAACCACTCTGCCAGCTCGCCGCCTTCATTAAAAATATATTAACATAAACTTAATTATTGTTTTTCATCCAGATCGTGACTAATTTATTTATTCACTAAAGAGATTGTCTCATTAATAGACATTCATAAAATACACGCATAAATATTCATAGTGTGTATATACATATATATATATATTATATATATATATATATATATATATATATATATATATATATATATATATGTATGTTTGTATATATGTTTATATATATACAGACAGACTAACAGACAGATAAACTAATAGACAAACAGACAGATCTCCCATTATTTACAGCTGAATCACTCATATTCAGGAGAATATATTTTATGATGAAATATTTCAGCATTTTTGATCGGCAAATCTTTGATCTTTGGAGCATGACATAGTGGCACAGTTAAATTGATATGGTGCTTCTCGCTCACCTGTTCTTCAACCAACCAAGGACTGAATGTACGGCGTCAACCTGCTCACCTGAATGTTACCTGTAATCATTTATATGAATGTAATAAATCATACAGGTGTTTAATTTCCTGAAGCACGGCAAGGTAGGCTGTTTTGATGGGTTGGTGGTTGATAAATTGAACACACGGGATCGGGTTTCCATTTTTGGGTGGAATCATTTCACCTCCTTTATATCAGTTATGCTTCTGAAAAGGGCATGAACGCCGCACAATCCTTATACCTTTTCTTTATATTCATTTTCTCTCTACATACAAACATGTATACAAACACACACAAATGTGTGTGTGTGTGTTTGTTAATGCGTTTTTTGTGTTTGCAACTCTGTATGAGTGTAGATGTGGAACCATTAATCCCTCCACGTTCTTCTTCTTTCTGTTTTTTCTCTTTCTCCATTTTTGTCCTCCTCCATTTCAGACGAAGAGCGTAGGCTCGAAGCGTTAAGGACTCTTCGGTTTTTCCTAAGCGTCAAACTAATACACCTTACTGGTTGTTCCCTCACCTGACTCTGTCTTTTTGTTTTTTGTGATTTGAACCATATATATATATACACACACACAGACACACACACACACACACACACACACACACACACACGATGGGTGCTGAAAAAATCCTGGTTTTAAGGGTATCGCGAAGGGGTACATCTGTTACTTTTACAGGAGAAACAGGACAATCATGATAGTATACAATATATCTTCCTCCATTTTGTAGATTTAGCGCATGATGGCAGCTTCTACACTAGTAAAATTGAAGCACGGACGGTCATGCAAGGCAAAGGAACGGCGGAAATTCTTGGCGAAATGAAGGAAGTCTTGAAGCATGACTGCCCATCTTACTTCACAGGGGAAATCTGAATGTTAAGGTTTCAAACTGGTCATTTCGAATTCACAGATGGACCCTGGTCAGGACGGCCAACTTCCGCGACCACAGAGAACAAAGCCGACGCTGTGTACGTCATGATTCTCGAGGACTTCAGTTAAAGTCATCGCTGAGACTTTTGGGATTTCCTGCGAAAGAGTTGGCCACATCATCCAGTAAATTCTAGACATGAGAAAGCTTTCCGCAAAATGGGTGCCGAAATACCTGAACGCAGATCAGAAGTGCATCAGTGACAACATCAAAGACGGTTTTGGATCGGTTTGCAACGAGTGAGGCTGGTTTTTATGGTTTGTTTAGTTAATATGGATGAAACTTGGTTTTATCATTATGATCCCCAAACCCAGCAGCAACCAATGAAGTGACGCCACAGCGGTTCACAACGTCCCAAGAGGTTTCGAACCCAGAAATCAGCTAGAAAGATTAGCGGTTCGGCAGAAGAGACCGATAGAATAAGTACCAGGCTCACAAAAAATAAGTCCTGGAGTCGATTTGCTCGACTAAAGGCGGTGCTCCAGCGTGGCCACAGTTACAAGACTGAAACAAGTAAAAGAGTAAAAGGGTAAATATATATACATACACACACACATATATATGTATATATGTGCGTGTGTGTATGTATGCATGTATGTATGTATGTATGTATGTATGTATGTATGTATGCATGTATGTATGTATGCATGTATGTATGCATGTATGCATGTATGTATGTATGTATGTATGTATGTATGTATGTATGTATGTATGTATGCATGTATGTATGCATGTATGTGTGTGTGTGTATGTATGTATGTATGTATGTGTGTATGTATGTATATGTATGTGTGTATGTATGTATGTATGTATGTATGAATGTATGTATGTATGTATTTATATATATGTATCTGTGTGTGTATGTATGTATGTGTGTGTGCGTGTATGTGTGTGTGTGCATAGTCACAGGGACATGAGGCAAGTTATGACGAGTCGTCATAAATTGCCTGATGACCATCACCCCATCTACCAATCCACCAACACCACCAGCCCCGTTAATACCACCTTTACTATCAGCACTACAATTACCATTTAACCACCACCACCGCCATCACTGTCAACCCACCACACAACCGCCGCCTCCACCACCACCACTACACTTACCACCACCGCCGCCGCCACCACCACCACTACACTTACCACCACCACCGCCACCACAGCCAGTCCTGTGTATTGCACCACGTCACATCTCACTTGTCTCGTCTGCTTAATGGATGACATTGAACAGTTAACAGCGGGACATCATCACAACAGAGACACGACAGAGAAGTCGAGGCGAGGAGGAGTAGTTACAGTTTTTGTTTTTGTTTTTGCATTGTCGGTTGTAGCATCGTCCACGACCACCACCACCACCACCACCACCACCACCACCACCACCATCACCACCACCACCAGTACTACCATCTCGACGGCCATCATCATCTGTCTTCATCGTCACCATTACCATTATTATTATCATCATCATCGTCGTCGTCGTTATCGTCGTGGTATCATCGTCATCATCATTATTATTATTATTATTATTATTACTATTACCATTATTATTATCATCATCATCATCATCATCGTCGTCATCGTAGGCGACGGCACGGCGATGTCATCCACTTCATCATCACATCACCATCATCATCATCACCATTATCACCACCACCACCTGCACCACCAACTAGCACCATAATCATCATCATCATCATCATCATCATCATCATCATCATCATCATGGCCGCTATTATCATCATCGTCCCATCAACCTCATCGCCATCATCACCACCAACTGTTCCATCACCATCATCATTAACATCACTATCATCACCATCATCATCATCAGCATCACCACCACCACCACTATACCATTTACAACATTTCACCCCCTTTTCTATTCCCTTTCTTTGACTCAGACTCACTCTCCTCCTCTCCTTTCATCCTGACCTGGACTGAATTTCTATGCAACAACATAACCCTTCATATAGAGTCCTGCTTCTTGATAAGCTACGTGGCCTGTTTACTGCTCTCCTCCTCACTAACCTGCGATCTGTAACAATACGTTAATGCACAGAATGAAGCCGTGACCCCAACTAAAAGAATTCTCAATGGTGGCTGCCAACGGGACTGACTCGACAAAAAACTGGCTTCACTACCACAGATCCTTTTCGACTTGTCTTGCATCGATCAAAAGACTCAATACACATAAACTAGAAACTGTAATGAATCCCATCTTGACAACTGTTTATGATGACATACGTGAATGCAAAACATACGAAGAGGTCATCGTTCTTCTTGAAAACATTGGCAGTGAACCTCACCAATGAGATCTTTGTATGTCATGGAATTCTGTTTTGGTTGGTGCTGGAGTGGCATGGCTGGCCTTTTTCGTCTCGGTCGACGGTATTGCAGAGACAGTAACTTAACCCCGTCTGGGCTGTTTCCAGAAGCAACTACTCAACCCCAAGTACACTTACCACTTCTCCACTCATGGATATGCCACGAAGGAAAGACAAGTCAATTCATTCGCAGCATCTATGGAAACGCAGGAGATGCCAAATAATAAGCATACTCATTTCCCTTCAGGTCTCCCGCCTCTGGATTTTCTTTACGAGTTTATTCACTTAGAGTTTTTACACTTTCGATAATTTCCCCCTACAAAGCAACAGGGATTTATTATTACAGTGGACATGGTTTGTGTAGAGTCAGTCTAGATTCTTATTTTGTTTTCCCCCCATTCACTTGTGTAAGCTAGCAATGACAACTCCTGAGAGAACGCTTCAATGGCCAGGAACATGTTAAACTGTGTAAAGCAATAGAGAAAGAAGTCTAGTCGGTTCCCTAAAATATTATTCGTTTATTCTTTGACACGCTTCGGTCATTTGACTGCGGGCATTCTGGAGCACCACCTTAAATGGGTTTTAGTCGAAGAAATCGACCCCAGGACTTATTCTTTGTGAACCTAGTACTTATTCTGTCGGCTTATTTTGCCGAACCGCTATGTTAAGGGGACATAAACACACCAGCATCGGTTGTCAAGCGACAACAGGGGAACAAACACATATACATACACCGTTAGCCACGAAACCTTTTTTATTTTCTCTCCCCCTTTATTTCTGTGTTCCTTTCTGTCGAAGAGCATAGGCTCGAAACATAAAAGACTTTCTCACTTCCCGAGTCTTAAACTAATACATTTGTTTGTTCTATGTTTAAGAGATGAGGAATTCTGTACATTATTTACATTATTTACGGTATTTACATTCGTCAGATATTTGTCCACATCCGTCGAATGTAAATAATGTAAATAATGTAAATAATGTACATTTGTTTGTTGTTTATACACCCGTCTTCGTCTTTTTTTTTGGAAATTCTCTCTACATTTATATATATATACGACGGGCTTCTTTCATTTTCCGTCACCCAAATCTACTCACAAGGTTTTGGTCGACCCGTGGCTATAGTAGTAGACATTTCCCCAAGGTGCTACGCAGTGGGACTGAATCCGGAACCTTGTGGTTGGGAAGCAAATTTCTTACCACACAGCCATGCCTGCGCTATGTAAACCCATAATTTATTATATTGCTTGCATGGACCCACAGGAGCCATGAGGATCCCGTTGAGAACCACCAACCTAGACAAAAATAATGGTTACCAACTCCTCTAGCTGGAAGCCTGGAGGAGATTATGACGAGCAGTAATATGGCTACCTCTGCTGACCCACCAAAGCTAGAGTGTCACGGTTCAGGGTCGAAACACCCGATGATCATTGGATACCGTCTGATGACACCAATTCGTCCTGGCCATAGCTCCATTGACCTTGGTGAATGGAAAAGAAGCACTCTTTTTCAGTTGTTATCAATAATATAATAAATGCGGTGAGCGGGCAGAATTGTTAGCACGCAGGACAAAATGCTCAGCGACATTCTGGAAACTTTCTGAGTTCGAGCTCCGCAGGGACCGACTTTGCTTTTCATCTTTTCAGGGTGGATAAAATAAGCACCACTTGAGCATCGGGGTCGACGTAACCGACTTACCTTCTCACCTGAACTTACTGGCCTTGTACTAAAATTTGGAATCAATAACATAACGAAGGCGGCGAACTGGTAGAATCGTTAGCACCGCCGGGCGTAATGCTTAGCGGTATTTCGTCTGCCGTTACATTCTGAGTTCAAATTCCGCCGAGCTCGACTCTACCTTTCATCCTTTCGGGGTCGATAAATTAAGTACCAGTTACGCACTGGGGTCGATGTAATCGATTTAATACCTATGTCTGTCCTTGTTTGTCCCCTCTGTGTTTAGCCCCTTGTGGGTAATAAAGAAATAGGTATTTCGTCTTCTGTCTTTACGTTCTGAGTTTAAATTTCGCCTTTCATCCTGTCGGGGTCGATAAATTAAGAACCAGTTGCGTACTGGGGTCTATCTAATCGACTGGCTCCGCCCCCTAAATTTCGGGCCTTGTGCCTACAGTAGAAAAGAATCGTTAGCACGCAGGATAAAGTGTTTAGCGGCATTTAGTCCGTCTAAATGTACTAGGCGGCGAGCTGGCAGAAGCGTTAGCACGCCGGGCGAAATACTTAGCGGTATTTCGGCTGCCGTTACGCTCTGAGTTCAAATTCCCCCGAGGTCGACTTTGCCTTTCATCCTTTCGGGGTCGATAAATTAAGTACCAGTTACGCACTGTGGTCGAAGTAATCGACTTAATATCTATGTCTGTCCTTGTTTGTTCCCTCTGTGTTTAGCCCCTTGTCGGTAGTAAAGAAATAGGCACTTAGTCCGTCTTTATGTTTTAAGTTCACACTCCACCGAGGTCGACTTTGCCTTTCATCCATTCGGGGTTGATGAAATAATTAGCAGTTGAGAACAGGGGTCGATGTAATCAACCAGCCCCGTTCTCGCAAAATTTCAAGCCGTGCGCCTATGGCAGGAAGCTTATTAATAACATAAGGGAGGTAACTTTTGTTTACTATAATAAAAAAGGGGAACAACTAGAAGTTTTTGCTTTTACTTTCGCTATAATTTGTTGCTGTTGCTATTCTTGTCATCACGTTGTGGTCGTTATTGTGTTTCGTGCGTGATTGCTGTAGTGGTGGTGGTGGTGGTCATGGTAGCTGTCGTTGTCGTCGTCGTCATCATCGTCGTCGTATTCGTTGGTGGAAAAGTTCAAAAGGTCAGATAGATATTTACACACACATACACACACACACACACACACACACACACACTCACGCTTATGTTCCAGTGTATGTCTTCAAACAAGGCCACAGTATTTGTATATGTGTGTGTGTGTGTGCTTTATGAGTAACCGATATATTTGCGATTGTATGTGACTATGTGCATCTACAACACATCGTAAACCTCTGTGTGTGTTCAGAACAAGACTCTATTCAATAATTTACGAGTCTTTGTCATATTTTGTATATATGTATGCATGAATATATTATTAATGAATATACGTATGCAAGTATGTTTTTCTTCCTATGATTTTACTGCTAATTTCGACCGTTCACCTGCGCAACGCAGAGTTATAAGGATATAAAAGCCCACTAAAACAAGGTTTTTACGATTTATTATCCTGCGCATAACTGTTCTCCCTTTGAACAATCTTAAAGGTTATTATCCCAGATGCCATAATCATCTGTAACGTATAAATTATGAAGCTATCTTCTTTTGACAATAATCAAAGGGCAGCTTGCTAAGAAATGTCCCGTCGCTCTAATAACTGGCATTAAACTGAAAATGTGTTTTGGGTGTGAGATTGGCAGGTTCCACATCCGCGTCCGTAGATGTCTTCTTTTACCGTATTCCTCTAAACGTGACCGACTGACTTCGACAATACACTGTTATATATATATATATATATATATATATATATATAGGCATGAGTGTGTGGTTTCACTGCTATAGCCCCAGGCCCACCAACGACTTGTGAGTGGATTTGGTAGATGGAACCTGAAAGAAGTTCGTCGTATATTCTTTTTTTTTTCTTTTACTTGTTTCAGTCATTTGACTGCGGCCATGCTGGAGCACCACCTTGAAGGGTTAAGTAAATCGACCTTGAAGGGTTAAAGAAATCGATCTCAGGACTTTTTTAAAGCCTAGTATTTATTTTTCTCCTTCGACGAACCGCCAAGTTACGGGGGCGTAAACATACCAACACCGGTTGTCAAGAAGTGATGGTCGTACAAAAACAGACACAAAGACACACATACATAGTTATATGCAAATATATATATGACGGGCTTCTTTCAGTTTCCGTCTCTCAAATCCCCGCACAAGGCCTTGGTCGGCCCGAGGCCATAGCAGAAGACACTTGCCCAACGTGCTACCTTGATCACCTTGACCGACCAGACTGTCGGGTGTCGTTTCGATACCGCTGGTCACAGCACATCGTCCAATTCCTGACTGGATCGTGCCTTCTTCATCCACATCACTCCAAATACTTGTCATATTTCGTCAACC